>NW_028253258.1:0-85919 GCF_964263255.1 Lissotriton vulgaris
GTCTCTAAGAAATTGAACACTGCCATCACTCGTTGGAATCCACTTTTTCTTTCCTGGTGGGGACGTCTGAATTCTATCAAAATGATGTTGTCACCTCTTGTATTATATACTATTTCTATGATCCCAATATGTATTCCTGATTACTATTTTACAAAGATTGATTCTATCTTACTAAAATTCTTATGGAACGGTAAAAGATTTCGCATTGCTCTTCATTGTGCTTTCTGTTTGAAACAAACGTCTCGTTGGCTCTCCGCTGATCTTCCCTTTTATTCCCCTCTTTGGTTACAAATGGAATCTTCATTTGTTTCTCCTTTTGACTTCCAAGATATTTTATCTTTCTCGTCTACTGTGACTCATTTTCGTAATCCTATCATTTCTTATTCTTGCTCACTCCTCCTTCCTTATCTCTCTTCCTCCTATCTCTCTATCTCTTCGACACATGAACAACCCATCTGGCATAATAAACATCTCAAGATCCGTAATCGTACTTTCTTTTGGAAAACTTGGCACTCCCATGGTCTACGTTGGATCTCTCCACTTCTCTCTCATAATCTTCCCCTTTCTTTCTCAGACCTTCAATCCCAATTTTCTTTACCCTCTAGTTCTCGCTCACAATATAATACTTTACTTCCTATTCTCAAGTCTTATCTTCAATCCTTACCGGTCTCTAATGCCATTCCTGTCGAGTGTCGCTCCATTTCTCAAGCAATTGATTGCTCTCCCTCTGCATTGTTTCTTTATAATTCTTTTCACTTTTCTGCAGACAGATCCAAAACTAAAATTGAATTAGCTTGGGAACGTGATTTTTCATCAGATTGGTCGACTATTTTATGGGAAAAACTTTGGGCCAAAATTTATAGGACCTCTAGAGCTGCCAACACTACCCAAACTTTATATTTTATTTATAATCGAACTCTTTACACTCCTCTTGCTTTATCAACTTTCTCCTCCGACACCCCCTCTCTCTGCTGGTCATGCCCTTGCCCTTCTGCAGACTTGAAACATATGCTGTTTGATTACCCTCCTGTCCTCCAATTCTGGAAATTGGTTTGCCTTCAACTCCAAAAAATCTTTCAGTTTCAGGTACCCTTTTCCTTAACTCACATCTTCTTAGGTTCCTTATCCCCTGCACTTCCCCAATCTCACCAACACTACCTGCTCATTGACCTTTTGATAACTATTGCCTTCCATCATATCTCCTCTAATGGGAAACAAGCCACTAATGTTTCTTTTCGTTCATGGTGGAACACAGTATGTTTCCATCATCACCTAGACATTAATTATGTTTCCCCTATTTCTCTAGCAATTAAATGGGACCTCCTCTGGCTGCCTTTGATAACCTATCTCTCCTCATCTGCCCCTTCAGTCCCTACCCATGATGTTCATTCTGTTGAAGTACGCAAACCACCTTGATTCTCCCATTGCCTTTTTATCCCAATATTAATTACTAATGTTCTTTATTACATATTGTATAATATATATTTCGCTTTTGTAATCATTATGCTTGCTTTACTGCTCCACGCGTATGATTTTGTTTCATTTACTTTTTGCTTATTTGTATTAAGAATGTGTAATTTCATTAATTATTTCTCATTCTTGTACATCTCGATGATTTATCATATTGTCTGTTTTTTCATTCCCGATTTCTTTTTGTGTTTTCCTTAATCTTCAATAAACTCAAACTTAAAAAAAAAAGTGATGTTATAGCTCCACATCAAAACTGGGAATACCCTCAGATTTCTATTATATGCAACACAACCCATAGCTCATGCCCAACCATGATAACCATAACATTCAACCTAATTGGCACCACAGGAATGCTGGGCCATCTTCTTCGCAACTCCCATTTCCAGTAGCTACTTATCCTGTAGCCTCCGTCATTGTGAAAGGCACACTCGGATTCTAGTACAAAACCTCAACCATGTAAATGTCACTGCTCAGTTCAATGACTAGCTAGCAATGATTTGTACATCTCCATTCCATTTATTAACTTTATTTCGGCCGCAAGGGCCATAAAAGTGCCTGACAGTAAAACTGATAAAATACAATTATAATTAAAAAAATAAAGGCAACTGACAAACAACTTCTTGTACAATGATCATCCCACAAGTGAGAGGGAAAAAACACACAATACATAAGAGTAGAGCAAGGATTATACATAATGCTATGATATACCTGTTAAAAACAGAATAAAAGCAGCCATCCCTAGATGAAGTACAGTCTAAAAATTTTACAAGGATAAAAATATAGGACTACGATGCAAAGCCCAGAGCATGGATACAGACTTGCTCGACCTACGCGAGTTCATACATTTTTCCTTCCCCATGGGATCTACTTTAAATAGGACCGCCAAATGTGCAACATACAGTTTAAAAATCGTGATACAGCAAAGACAATTGGTGGATGAGTGTCATACTTTAAAACTCTGTAAGCCTCTAGCCAGTGCTCTAAGCCCACATTCTTGCATAGTTGGATTAATCAATGCTTGCGCGGCAGCCGGTAGGCAGGACAGAGTAGCAGGACATGTAGTTCAGACTCCTCATATTTACATGCAGGACATTTGCCCGTTTGATCTCTAACCCATTTGCGAGTATGCACTTATAATGGAAGAATCTCTAGTCTAAATTGTACGTGTACATTTCTGAATTTTCACTATAGGAATTGCACATATGGAGACTGAAAGCAGAAACACATAATAAAATACGATTGATATTAAAAACTGAAACAGTGTCAACTGATGAGTTAAAACATGTCTGTTGGTATTGACTAAAAATTGAATATTCAAGCAAACAATGTTGCAGTTTCTGAATGTTAGCAAACCATGACTAAAAGAGTTCTAAATTTAGACACGTAATGTTGGAAAATTTGCACCTTTAATACCTAATCCATATAATAACAAATAACCAATGGTCTGTCCAATTATTTTATAAGTTGAATGTTTATGAACATATGTATTAAATTAAGAAACAGTATACACATTCTTTATTTAGGAAGTTCCATTTGGATAAGATAATGTGTTCATGAAAGGGTAAACTTAAAATATGCTCTGGGCTTGGTGGAGAGATTTGAGTGCTAGTGGCTAACTAGCATGTCTGACAGCACTACACAAAAAGATAACATTAACAAAATGAGTGCAACACCATCTCTGCCTGGGCGGCCACCACACATCAATTTCAAGTTTTGAACTTTTCATCTACAAATCATTGTTTTCAAGTGTGTTAGTCTAATTTGTTCAGTGGAAGCAAAACAAAACCCAGAGTGCATTACACTATTCAACAATAGTCCAGGACTGAAAACAGTCTCCATAATAATCTGCAGAGAGGTGATTACTCTAATGTGTGCAAAACAGATCTGAATTGTCATATTTTATGCTGCCTTGGGAAATACTACCAAATAGGTAATCTCCAATATAGTCATAAGTGAAGAGTCACTTTTGAAGTTGGGCAATGTATAAAAAAATGAATGGCCCTATTCACAAAGGTAAACTTAGACGTTTGATATAAACTTAGACCAAACGTATTAGTTTACGACTTTGAGAATTCACATTATATATATTGTTTGCAGTCTTAAACAAGCATTTACAATGCAATGGTTTCGCCTTTGGAAAAGTTAGAGCTACTGGCATTGTAAATGACAAATTTTGTATTTATGTGTTGGTTTTGAAAACAGATAAATAAATGGCATTGTCATTTACATTGCCATTAGCTTAATCTCTCGCAAATGTGAGACCTATTGTACCCTCCGCACTAACCTTGTGTTCAAAAAGGATTTTAAAAATCTACTTCTGGGCTTATATGAATGAACGGAGAACCAGTGATTTATCTAATAGCTCTCTAACTAAAGAATGTTACCGGTTTAAAATAGAGCCCTGCTTCGAGCCCTTTTTTAATGAAGTAAATCCTCCCTGAGGTATAAAAATCCAACCTCATAGAATGATATAATGCTCAAGCATGTATCTTGCATTCTTTATAGACACTCTTCTTATATGTGAGGCAGCAAAACCAATACATTCTACTTGAAGTAAAAATTTTCATGTTTTTACGTTTAGCCGGTTTAATTCCGTTTGGAATATGGGGCATTGTACGCCTTCTTTAGTGCTGTAAGGGGCCATGTAAACTCAAGGCCTGACAGAGACCAACTCGTGTAACATAAGGATTGATTGTTTATGGACATATAATAAAAGTGTGAGAGGGAAATTTAAAAGAATGTGAAGGGAATTGATGGCTACGCCGGCTTTAACACGTGATGAAATCATAGTGAAAATACGAGAGAATCTGAACTAGGCACTTTGGGAAGGAATCAAAGCCTATTTTGCCTTTTGTGTTTGGATTACCTCAGCTTGCAATTTTGCCCTGAAGAAGTCCCATGTGAATTAGGACGAACCTGCATAGGCTGTTTTTCTGGATATATTGTCCTGTTTTGACTAGCCACTAGTAGACGTTTAAATAAAGATGGCAGACAGAGGCGGGATTAAGCTCCATACTATTTAAAAAAGTTTTCGCCTGCGCGATACTGCTTGCGCAGTAAACGGCAGGCAAAACCTAAAAACGCACTCTGATCTAGAGAAAGGGTGACCCAAAGCCCACAATATATATGGTAATGTATAGGAGACACAAAGTTTCTGAAAACATCCAGCTAAAGGGATCTTTAGGGCAGACCTAAAACGCACCGTAACTGCAGCCATGGAATACAACAGACAGCGAGCATAATTTATTGATGAAGAGAAAAGTAGTACGCCTGTGAGCTCTGAAAAGTTGAGAAACTATATTCTCACTCTAGTAGTGAACACCTACAAACAAGCTCAAAACATGTACAGAAAAAAAAGAAAGAGACTACTTTTTGGGAACAGACTTCTTTTTCATCATCAGACTTTGATCCACCACAAGAGAGAGAAAGACATAAAGGGGAAAAGAACGAGGAAGAGAAGTCGGAAAAACATTGAAACCATTGAAAATATGTAGGAGTTAGATAAACTCGCGGGGGTGGGTGTGTATCATGGTCGGGCAAGAACAAACTGGCCCAAGGACAACGGAAGCAACTGAGGGAACTAAAGGCGATGAAGCCAAAAAGGGGCAATCAGGATCACAGACACCCTCTCCACCTGAATCTTCTGAAATAGCCGCAGGAAAAATGGAATCGGAGGGAAGGCATATGGAAGATCTGAGGGCCAAGGAATTGAAAGGGCATCCACTGCCCATGCCTGAGGACAAACCACCTCTGAACAAAAAAGGGGAAGGAGGGCATTGTGGGAAGAGGCAAAGAGGTTGATTCAGGACTCCCCGAACCGGACACAAATGTCCACGAACAGGGGCAGTGACTGATGGTACAGAACCAAATAAGGTAGGTTGCAGCTCAAGCTGTCCACATGGGAATTCAACTGACCGTGAATGCAGACCACCCTTTAGAGTCCTGAGATGGGTCTCCCCAAGGAGCAAATCAGTGAGGCCAGAAGAATCAGAGGGGCGCCCTGTGCCCCCCCAGGAGATTCAAGTAACAAAGTGCCACCTAATTGTCAGTATGAACCAACAGGTTCGCTCCCAGCAACCGGTCCTGAAAGAATTACACTGCCACCCAGATTGCAGCCAACTCCCGCCAATTTGAGAAATGAGCACTGTCCCTCAGAGACCATTGACTGTTGGCTTCAAAGGACCCTAGTGTGACTCCCTAACCCCACAGACTGGCATCTGTTGTCAACAACAGGAGAGGAGGGAGCTGGAAACTGATCCCCTTCAAGTTGGGAATGTGTAGCCCCCATCCCAACTTCTGAACCAGATTGGGGTGAGAGGAGCCTGAGAGTCCCTATCTGCAAGGGTGGAATCCCAAGGGACAACAGATGATTGAGGAGAGGCTTCAGGTGAAGAAGACCCTAGGGTACCCCTGCCATTAACCCCTGGATGCTCAAGCAAGTTCGAGGTGGAACCAACTGCTGAGACAAGAGGACCAACAGAAGACGTTGCAGTGTCTCTCTGCGAGCCACAGGAATAAAAACAGCCCCCATCTGAGTGTCGAACAGAGCGCCCATAAACTGCAGTCGCTGAACAGGGACCAGCTGTGATTTTGCCAGGTTCAGTTTAAAGCCCAATTGCTGAAGCAGGGCCATAGTTGCTTCAACTGTTAGCAGAGCCTTGGGGAGAGAGGAAACACGGATAAAACAAACATCAAGATAGGGAATAAACAGAGAACCCCTCATTGCATCCCTGTTTTTGTCTAACTCCAGAAGAAAAAAATCTGCTACATTTACCTTGTTAACTACCAGATCTGATGATATTGTGACCGTTTCAATGAGCTTCAAAGCTCATATAACCTTTTCATTTCAGGGCTCTGAAGCTTGTCTGCTCCCACTGTGGAAGTTGAGGGTCGGAGACAGGGAGAGCAGTCACTCGTTTTTCTCATCTCTCTCTCAGGTCCCCTTAGTGTTCGCGTGCATTTTTAGGTCTGACTTGGCAGCTTTAACTGTCTACCAGAGCACTTATAATGAAAAAAAAGACTTCAGGAAAGCAGTGTGGCGAAAGGGACTTTAGTTCTGCCCTTTTCGTTGATTTTCATCTTTATATGTTTAGGAATCATTTGTGTTAGCTTATATACAAACATGGCTCGGTTGCAGTCTATCAATGGTGTATATACTGCAATGCAGGTGCATTAGCATCAACTACCCCTGAAGAAACCTGCCATGCTACTTTCTTTCTCCCCCAGTGCTCCCTCCTGTAGCAGCTCCAACAGCTGCCCTGCTGATCACTGCTGTCACAGTACTTGAACACCACTTATAGAGTAACAGCATAACACTATCAGCAGCACCCTCATACCACTCACAAACCAGAAGTCACACTCTACGTAAAGCACTCTCACACTCATGATATACTAGTAGTCACACACTACTAACAGCACTCTTACACCCGTTACAGACTTGCAGTGAGACACTTCTAGAAACTCCCTCACACCTTAGCAACAAAGTCTGCGGGTCTGGCTTATATTGGAAAGAGCCTCTTTACTGAATGGTGAGTGTGATTATTTAGTATTGTGGATGAGCACATAAGTGAATTCAAGAATGAGTCAATGTGTGAGTGAAAAGATGCCTAAGTGGTAGGATGAGTGACTGACTGTGTGCAATCATGATGAGCAATTGAGTGCATGGGTGGAAAGATAGATGATTATATTGAGGAAAGCATTCACGCACTTCTTCAGGCACACACCATGCCTATTGATTTTGCCAATGTTTATTCACTCTTTCACAGGCCCTGATTCCATTTGTAATTGTGCTTAATGTCTAACTCCCCTTGATGTTTGATCTACTGTAAAGCTACAATTCCTTTCAGTGTCAGGCACCTAAGGCCTTACAAGCTAGAAGTGTAACCCCGCATATCAGAGTTTAGCTCGCCGTGCCACAACACAGCAATCAGGAGGATTTCTCAGAGTGAAGGGGTGCTCAGCTGCGTGTATTGTACCAGATAGTGATAAAAATATGAAAAACATGATTTGGGCACATTGCAATTGCTGAAACACACCTAGGGGGTGTGCAAAAGGTCTGCTACAGCAAGCTAAATAATACATATTTTTTTTGCTTGAGCTAATGAAAAATCATCAAATCCCATTAATGTAAACAGTAATACTGTAGTTTGGTCACCCGAGTACCACTTTCTCTTTGAATTACATTTCGTTGGTAAAGAGAGGGAGTGGGCTCATGCAGCCAAGGCGTGACACTCGTCAAAAGGCAGGCGTTGAGTGACCGTCATGTCATTACGTTGAGACGACTGTTGGAGTTTCAAAGCAGAACCGCTGCATAATTAGCATTAAGGCATCAACAGGCAGAGCGGCTCTCCAGTACTTGTGGCGCTTTCTGGGACACTGCCAGGACCTCCCACCCTGACAATAGCAGACCAGACCCCCCTGGGAGAGAGGGGCTCCGCGGCCGGTGATGTTGAGTAATCTGCATTTGTATGCCTCGCGCACACAAAGGGTATGGCCTCTTATCGATGTGCACACCATCACGTTCCTTTACCGGCGGGTGGGGTTATGTGTTTTAGTGCAAGAGTGTGGGCTTAAGCCCTTTAGACCTCAAAATGGGAGGTGGGAGCGGGGGTCAATTTCCTTCCCTTAAAAGTACACACAGAAGCAGCATGCGCTTCGCTGTGGCTCTGTGAAATACATTTGCATAGCATCACACAGTTTGTTCAAGCAGGGAGGCCAGGATTGATCGGGGTGTTCGGGTTTCAAGTTGTGCAATTGAGCCACTATATGGTTATCTACTTCTCGCTCCTGTTTTAGTCCAATGGTTAATGCTTTGCGTTTTAATTCTCGGTGCAAGGGATTCATTAGAGCGTGGGTTGCACAGAGGCTACACAAAAGTGCACGCAGCTCGTTTTCCTCTTGTGCACAAGTATAACAGGAAGCAACCACTGCCACAGAGTGAAGCAGACCGTGCATCCTCGTGGCGCTCGGCGCTCAGGGACAGGGTGCCTGCATCAAACCCACCAAAGCAAAGGCATCAAACTTCACCCCGTTAATAAAACCTCAGGAGGCCAGGAAATGCAATAAAACCCCTCATCCTGCGAGCAGATGGCTGCTTCCACAACGCAGCCCTCAAGTGCGGTGATGAGAATGATAATGGGCGCGCGCTCGTGATCCGACAGTTAGAATGGAGCGGCCGATGAAGTCGAAGGATTACAATGACTGCCTGCACATGATGTACAGTGCGCGCATCGGTCACGGTGCACCTTCAAGCGCAGATGCCACAAAGCTGCATTTTAATTATAAGGCAGAAACAGAGGCTGTGCTGAACAACTGAGGGTGCTAGTGTGAAGATAGTTTTAACAAGCACTGGCAAAACCAATAGATCTTACACCTGGGAAAGCTTTTGACTTTGACGATTGTGTGGGGTGGCGTACGGGATGACATAAAACAAGTCAGGTCCCGGGCCGGCCAGCCAATCACAGCGCGGCCCGGGAATGACGTCACGGGGGTGTCCCGGGCCGGCAGCCAATCGCAGCGCGGCCCGGGACAAAGGGGCGGGGCTTAAAAAAAGCACCAGAAACGCCCCCGAATCGCGTTTTCAAGAGAAAGCGCGATTGACACCTCTGTCTCCCAATGGCTAGCCTCCATTTATGGAGCTAGCCAATGATAGACAGAGGCGGTCCAAACATCCCTACTGTAGACAATAGTTTTCGATCTGGGAGGGGCTTTGCCCCTCGCCAGGTCGAAACCTAAAAAGTAAAAATGGAGAAACCCTTAGCGGCTACCTTTTTTTTAATTGTACCATAAAATGAACATTTGGAGAAATTTGGAGAATAAAACCAAATCTCGATCAACCCTACATCTTGGTATTTGTCCTTGGACTCACAGATCATTCGGACTGATTTATATGTGTGCTTCAGTAGGCAGAATATATTAACTATAACTTGCCCCTCTACCATTTACAGTGTTCTCATAAATTATGTAATTTATTACAGAGGTGTGAGTCGCCACTGTGCAGTTATTGTACGGACCGTGTTTCCATAGGAAATAGATTTTTTGGTTTGCTAATAACCTTGGCATCATTTGACGAAACTTCACAAAACTTTATTTAAAAAAGGTTAAATCACCTCAGCTTTTTTCTGGAAAGTTTTGGGGTGATCCTTCAAGCAGGTGCAAGAGACAAAGGGGGCCCATAACAATTTTTCCACTAGCAATTTTCCTTAGGAAAATTGAAAAGCATTACAGGCAAAATATCTGAATGCAATTAAACCAAATTAAGCAAAAAGCCAAAATGCTGAACGGAATTACACAAACATTGTCAAAATTCTAGATTTTTACCAAGAAAGCATATTTTTTGATTGATTTGGTGTATATTTGTTCAGTAGTTTTGGAGAACTAAGGCGGTCAAAATGTACAGATTTTTCAGGCTGTGATAGTAAAGAAGACTGGCAGATCAAAAGATGAGATCTGATGGCTGCCTCACTTCAGCAGATGTGATGCAGCCATCCCATCTGTTACAGACTCACTCAGACACTGATGCACCAACTCCCTCACCCACTGAAAGGCTCATGAAGATGCTCACAGACCGCATTGGACCTTCATGTACCCACTCAAAGACCCATACAGATACTCACACACCCACTTAGAGACCATCTCAGGTACACATGCACCTACTCACAGACCTACTCATACACTCATGCAGCCACTTACAGACTCTCTCAGGCACCCAAGCACGCATCACAGACCCAGTTAGAGGCTTATGCACCGACTTATAGACCCACTCAGACTCTCATACTCTCACTCACAGACCCACTCCGACACTCCCACACCCACTCGCTGAGCCACTCAAATTCTCATGCACCCAATCACAGATCTACTCAGACATTCATGGAAACACTCATAGACCCACTCAGACACTCACACACTCAGTCACAGACCTACTTAGGTACTCATGTAGCTACCCAGAGACTTACTCAATCACCCTATTACAGACCCACTCAGACACTCATGCACCCACTCACTTACCCACTGAGAGGCGCATGCACATACTCACAGACCCAGTCAGACACTCATGCACCCACTCACAGATCTACTCAAGATAGTCACATATTTATTTAGAGATCCACTAAGTCACTAATGCATCGACTTAAAGGCCCACTGTGACACTCATGCACCCAGTCACAGACCCACTCAAGCACTTATGCACCCAGTTGCAGACCCACTCAAACATCTATGCACCCACTCCCAGATCCATTTAGACACTGACACACCCACTGTCAGAACCCTTGAGTCACTCATGCACCCACTCACACACCCACTCAGAAAGTGATTCATGTACTCACAGACCCACTGAAAAACTTATGCACCAACTTACACATACACCTAGCTAGACACTCAATAAACTATTCACCGAGACATTTTCACGTGCCTAGAGTCAAACTGAGAGTTATAAATCCTAAAGTGGTGTTGTGCATTGAATTCATGCTATTGCTTTGTGGATCTGCGACAGAGTCACAACTCCGAAAAACAGTTTGCAAAAGGATTAAAAACGAAAATAATTTTGAGTTTGAGAATAGGGTGTCTCTTAGAAGAGCCTTTGGGTTTATTGCGTGTACATGATAACTATACATAAAACAGGATGCCGTCTTTCAAGTTGTTCAGGAATATACTATTGCCTTTCTCAGAGAAATATACTCCATCACTTCTATATATATGCCCCTTGTCAAAGGCAAGTTGTTGTAGAGTCTAAAAAATGCAGAAACAGTTTATCAACATGGTTCCTGGCTTTGTCTATTTGTGGACAGAACTCATCGGACCATTTCCATTTCTGCCTTTTAGGCAAACCAAAGTCCTTGTCAATGTCACTCTTTCTGGCACACTCTCTGTCCCAAAAACCATAGCTGTGACCCACAATCCACACTCTAACCATTTTGAAGGAAGGAGCAGTAGCACACATGAGAAGGCTGCAGCTGAATGTGAAAGTTGGTAGAATGAAAGGCAGTTAAAATGGAAGAGGGGGCCTGGTTTAAGAAAAGATGATTCAGAAAAGGGGGTGGTGATGAACAGAGTGTCTGAATTAAGCAGACCACTCTTACCCAGTCCAAGGATCAGGGCTTGATCCATCACCGTTTTTTAGCTCACTGCACCATCCCAGCTCAGAACTTGGCTATATGCAAATTAGTCTGACCCTGGCCCAGTGCATCATGGGAACAGGGCAGACCAAACTACCAAGCCAATTCTTATACTGGGAAGGAAACAAGCTACCGGGGACCGGTTTCTGACATTTCAGCCGTCTTCGGCCCGGCTTGCTTGAATCCTGATGGTGCAATGAGCTAGGGACTCACATCTGAGTATACCCTTCCACGCTTATGGTGGACAAAAATGATTCAGAAAAGGGGGTGGTGATGAACAGAGTGTCTGAATTAAGCAGACCACTCCTACCCAGTCCAAGGATCAGGGCGTGATCCATCACCGTTTTTTAGCTCACTGCACCATCCCAGCTCAGAAGCTTGTTTCCTTCCCAGTATAAGAATTGGTTGGTAGTTTGGTCTGCCCTGTTCCCATGATGCACTGAGCCAGGGACAGACTAATTTGCATATAGCCAGGTTCTGAGCTGGGATGGTGCAGTGAGCTAAAAAACAGTGATGGATCAAGCCCTGATATTTGGACTGGGTAGGAGTGTTCTGCTTAATTCAGACACTCTGTTCATCACCACCTCCTTTTCTGAATCGTTTTTGGCCACTATAGGTGTGGCAGGGTATACTCAGACATGAGTCCCTTTCTCACTGCACCATCAGGATTCAAGCAAGCCAGGCCGAAGACGGCTGAAATGCCAGAAACCGGTCCCCGGTAGCTTGTCTCCTTTCTGGTGAAGAATTAGCTTGGTAGTTTAGTCTGCCCTGTTCCCATGATGCACTGGGCCAGGGACAGACTGATTTGCATATAGCCAGGTTCTGAGCTGGGATGGTGCAGTGAGATAAATAACAGTGATGCATCAAGCCCTGATCTTTGGACTGGGTAAGAGTGGTCTGCTTAATTCAGACACTCTGTTCATCACCACCCCCTTTTCTGAATCGTTTTTGGCCACTATAGGTGTGGCAGGGTATACTCAGACATGAGTCCCTTTCTCACTGCGCCATCAGGATTCAAGCATGCCGGGCCGAAGACGGGTGAAATGCCAGAAACCGGTCCCCGGTAGCTTGTCTCCTTTCTGGTGAAGAATTGGCTTGGTAGTTTAGTCTGCCCTGTTCCCATGATGCACTGGGCCAGGGACAGACTGATTTGCATATAGCCAGGTTCTGAGCTGAGATGGTGCAGTGAGATAAATAACGGTGATGGATCAAGCCCTGATCTTTGGACTGGGTAAGAGTGGTCTGCTTAATTCAGACACTCTGTTCATCACCACCCCCTTTTCTGAATCGTTTTTGGCCACTATAGGTGTGGAAGGGTATACTCAGACATGAGTCCCTTTCTCACTGCACCATCAGGATTCAAGCAAGCCGGGCCGAAGACGGCTGAAATGCCAGAAACCGGTCCCCGGTAGCTTGTCTCCTTTCTGGTGAAGAATTGGCTTGGTAGTTTAGTCTGCCCTGTTCCCATGATGCACTGGGCCAGGGACAGACTGATTTGCATATAGCCAGGTTCTGAGCTGGGATGGTGCAGTGAGATAAATAACGGTGATGGATCAAGCCCTGATCTTTTGACTGGGTAAGAGTGGTCTGCTTAATTCAGACACTCTGTTCATCACCACCCCCTTTTCTGAATCGTTTTTTGGCCACTATAGGTGTGGCAGGGTATACTCAGACATGAGTCCGTTTCTCACTGCACCATCAGGATTCAAGCAAGCCGGGCCGAAGACGGCTGAAATGCCAGAAACCGGTCCCCGGTAGCTGGTCTCCTTTCTGGTGAAGAATTGGCTTGGTAGTTTAGTCTGCCCTGTTCCCATGATGCACTGGGCCAGGGACAGACTGATTTGCATATAGCCAGGTTCTGAGCTGGGATGGTACAGTGAGATAAATAACGGTGATGGATCAAGCCCTGATCTTTGGACTGGGTAAGAGTGGTCTGCTTAATTCAGACACTCTGTTCATCACCACCCCCTTTTATGAATCGTTTTTTGGCCACTATAGGTGTGGCAGGATATACTCAGACATGAGTCCCTTTCTCACTGCACCATCAGGATTCAAGCAAGCCGGGCCGAAGACGGCTGAAATGCCAGAAACCGGTCCCCGGTAGCTGGTCTCCTTTCTGGTGAAGAATTGGCTTGGTAGTTTAGTCTGCCCTGTTCCCATGATGCACTGGGCCAGGGACAGACTGATTTGCATATAGCCAGGTTCTGAGCTGGGATGGTGCAGTGAGATAAATAACGGTGATGGATCAAGCCCTGATCTTTGGACTGGGTAAGAGTGGTCTGCTTAATTCAGACATTCTGTTCATCACCACCCCCTTTTCTGAATCGTTTTTGGCCACTATAGGTGTGGCAGGGTATACTCAGACATGAGTCCCTTTCTCACTGCACCATCAGGATTCAAGCAAGCCGGGCCGAAGACGGCTGAAATGCCAGAAACCGGTCCCCGGTAGCTTGTCTCCTTTCTGGTGAAGAATTGGCTTGGTAGTTTAGTCTGCCCTGTTCCCATGATGCACTGGGCCAGGGACAGACTGATTTGCATATAGCCAGGTTCTGAGCTGGGATGGTGCAGTGAGATAAATAACGGTGATGGATCAAGCCCTGATCTTTGGACTGGGTAAGAGTGGTCTGCTTAATTCAGACACTCTGTTCATCACCACCCCCTTTTTTGAATGGTTTAAGAAAATGGCATATTTGATTGGGTGGTGTAAATAATTTGGTAGCTAAATATAGATAGTGATTTAATAAGTAAAGTAAGTTGATCTGTGATTGGCTCTGGATACATTTAAAAAAGGTACACTATTATGGATATGCTTACATTTTCAAGCATTTAACTGTACCGGCTACAGTTGAACCTGAAGCTGGTATGCTCCTGTTAGAAAGGGGTGTGAAAAGAAGGTTGCTATGGCAACAGAGGTAAAGGTTCTAGATACAATGTGGTTTAAAACCACAAAGCAGAGTAGTTTGGAGATAATATATGTTGTGGAATCCAAATTTTCCAATTCAGTACTGTGATAGGTTGTCAAGTGTAGTTGAAAAGGGGTAGTACTATTTTTGTAAATGCTTTTACGAACTCCTGTATGGATTTGCGACTCTGTCGCGAAGTTAGATGAAGCCCGCGCTGGGCATCACAACAGAGTCGTAAATCCACCCACAGACACTACTAGATTGGGCTTCTTATCAGGAGACTAATAAAGGGTTAAAAAAACTGCCAATGAAAATTGCAGTAAAAACAGGAAAAAATGAAGGTAAGTTTTGATTTGCTAACTACATCAGTATCACTGAAAAAAGAGAGGGAAAAATTGCCAATACTGTTTTTTCTTACAGAGGGTGGTACTTATTATTTTCCATGAGAAGAAATTTGAAGTAAGAGTTTGTGAAAATTTGAGGATATACTTAGCGAATTCACATGCATGTTAAAAATGGGGATATTGATGATGTATATTTAGAAAAATATAGTGAGTTGTAAGTTTGAGGTATATGTAATTAAGTTTTAATATTAGTTACATATCCTGTAACTTGCCGAAAGTGCCCTGAAATGATTGATTATATACGAAGTGAAGTGCTCATGCAATTAGTCAACTATTTGAACATTAACTGATATATATGTAAACAGTCTGACATATAGGCGTTTAGATAATGAAACAGTCAGTAACAAATATAGTTATGTGCTGAGTCATTTAGTTGGAATAAGGTGACTGAAAACTTTGTTAGTGGTCAAGTGAAAAATGTTCTGTCTTACAGATAGTTTTGTTACCTTACCCACTATTAGGATATTTAATTTATTTGTAAGGCTGACGTTCGGTGCTGTAGATGTGCCAGGATTTGTAATTATTTTACTAGTAGAATTATTGTATGTCTGATAAATTAAAGGTGGGCTAAGCCAGATCCTGTGTCTGCAGTTTACACTGCTACATTGAACTGACATTAACAATGCTTGTCCAAGTCTTAAACTTTCTATGTATTAAATATAATTCACCCCTAATATAATTTGTAGGAATGTAATATGGTAGAAAGATATGTGTTTGAATGGTTAAATATGTACTTTGTTTTTTTTTGTGAATTTGAAGGATTTGTAGAGAGCAATATACCTAGTTAGTAATCCACTTATCTATCTATGCACTCACTGAGATACATATTTAGAAACCTTTAGAGCTATTCATACACATAGTCATGTACTGTCACAGACAGTTACACATTCATTCACAGACTGTCACAAGACTTATGTATTAAGTGGTAACAGAGCCACATGCAGTATTAAACCCTAAGACTCACTAACAGAGATAGTAACAAATTCATACAGCAACTTGAATACACGTTTAGAGATTCAAATAGTTTATAAACCAACAAGTCAAATAGTGACACATTTACTTACCTATTTAGTGAGATATGCACACAGGAAATAGTATACTCACTCAAATATGCACTCAGATACTGGCAGAGTAAAGTGACCTATCGAGACAAGCTGCTGTTTAAATATGACTCTGACTTGCCACTGCACAGCCTGTGTGTGCAGTTTTACAGCTAGGTAGAGTAGGTATTTTAAATTCCTTGCCAAGCTTCAAACTTGCCTACCACTAAATATAAGTCACTCCTAAGTTAGTCTGTAAGTAGCCTACAGGGCGGAGTGCTATGTGCTTAGAAGGTAAGACATGTATTTTGAACTTTTAGTGAGTCAAATGTGCACTCCGAGACCGCTATGTGTAGTTAAATAGTCAGTGCACCACCCATACTGTAAATTAGATATTTATTGAGAAAAGGATTTAGACACTCATACATCGAGTGTCACAAACACAAAATTATTTATACACTCACTTACTCACCCATAGAGCACTTATGCATCTAGTGGTAACAGAGCTCATTGTACATATAGTTACACATCCCAAAAGTCACTAACACAGCCAGTAAGCAATCTATACAGTGACTATCTTCCTGTTAGGCGCCTTGTGATTCGAAACCCGTTGCTAAACCTTAAACTTCTCTTCTGCTACTTATATGCCACCCCTAAGATAGACTGTAGGGAGGCCATTGGGCAAGGAGCTTTGAGTCTAAAAGATAAGACATGTTGTTTTAAGTTTGATTGAGTTGCATGCACACTTGCAGACCCATATGTGCAAGTATAGATCCAGTCTCCTCCCCGTACTGAAACTCACACACCTATGTATACAAGGATAGAGCCACTAATACCCATAGTCACACAGTGACAGAGGCACTTAAATATTTACTCTCACACACACATACAGCTCGTATGTATCCAGCAGTAATGGAGGCAGTTGTACAGACAACTAAATACTCCAAAACTCACTAACTTAGCCAGAAAGCAATGCATGCAGCTTGTTACATATACATTGAAACGCCCGTAGAGTAACTAAGAGAGTCAGGCATATACTGACATAATTACTTACATATCCAATGACACATCCACATAGGGACTGAGACACTCGTTCAAATATGTTCTGTGTCACCAACAAGTCATCCATCCAGACAAATAGGGCTTTAAACATGCCTCTGACCTGCTACAGTAGATCACGTGTTCAGAGTTTTCCTGTTAGGCCGAGTTGACATTCAAAACATAATGGTAAGCCTTAAAGTCCTTTTCTACCACATACAAGTCACTCCTGAGAAAGGCTGCAAGTAGGCTACTGAGCAGAGAGCTATGAACTTAAAAGAGAAGACATGCTGCTTCAAGTTTGATTGAGTTATGGCACTTGAAGATCCATATCTCTAGTTAGAAATAAAGTCTTCTACAGATAGTGGTGTTCACATACCTATCTGTAAAATTATAGAGCCACTAATACACCTAGTCACACAGTGACAGAGGCATTTAATCATTCATTCACACACATACAACTCTTATGTATACAACTGTAACAGAGGCAGTTGCACACACAGTTAAATAGCTCAAAACTCACAAACATAGCCAGCAAGCAATCCATGGTGCTCGGAAAATATAGATTGAGAGTCTCATTCAGTAACTAACAGACCCAGACATATATCAACATGCTTACTTACATATTCAATGACACACCCTTATAGGCACTGAGACCCTCATTCATGTATGCAGTGAAGAAGCGACAGTAACAAGTCATCCATCCAGACAAATAGGCATTTAAACATGTCTCTGGCCTGCTACAGTAGAGCGTGTGTACACAATTTTCGTGCAAGGCCGAGCTGACATTTAAAACATGTTGGCAAGCCACAAAGTCCTATTCTACTACATACAAGTCAGTCCTTAGCGAGGATATAGGTAGGCCATAGGGCAGAGAGCTATTTAGCTCAAAAGAAAATACATGTTGTTTCAAGTTTGATTGAGTTACCTGTGCACTTTGAGTCCCATATCTCTAGTTATAGATGCAGTCTCCTATCCATTGTGAAACTCACATACCTATGAATAAAAGATAGAGCCACTAATACACCTAGTCACACAGTAAACATCCACTCACATATATCTATAGCTCTTATATATCCAGCAGTAACTGAGGCAGTTGAACACACAGTTAAATACTCAAATACTCACTAACACAGCCACCAAGCCATTCATTCAGGTCCATTAAATACAGATTAAGAGTCCCATACAGTAAGTAACAGACCCATACATATATCAACATACTTGCTTACAAGTGAACAAGTGACACTAACAAGTCATCCATCCAGAGAAATATGCATTTAAACATGTCTCCGGCCTGCTACAGTAGAGCGTGTGTACCCAGTTTTCCTGCTAGGCCGAGCTGACATTCAAAACATGTTGGTAAGCCTTAACCTTAACCTTCCCTTCTACATATATGCCATCCCTAAGGTATGCCACAGGTAAGCCATACGGCAGGGTGCTATGTGCTTAAAAAGTAAAACATGTCTTTTAACTTTCACTGAATTACATGTGCACTTATAGTCTCATACCCCCAGTTATACATCCAGTCAGTCAATTCACTTTATTCTATTCTTGAATAATAAGATCATAAAAGTACAAAGATACACACTGTAAAATAGTCGGTAAAAATACGGCCTCCATAGTGCAAATATTGGCAATAATAAAAAACAGACTTGCAAAAACATAATTTTAAAAACAAATTGGAAGCACACAGTTGATTGAGAAAGATTGCACAATCGCCTAGTCTTCCATGAAATAAGTAAAAAGGAAGCCACAGAGTAACATACTAGATGGTCAAGCAATAATTGTAGACAATACATTCCTGGGCGGCATTAAATAAAGTGGTATTTGCGCATGAGCAGCCAGCTAAATCTACTGCGATGATCCTTATAAAATTTACAAAAGAAAAAATATGTCAATTGGATTGGGAAGAAATACCATCACATGGACAGGGAGGGAGATCAAGGGTTGAAAAGATTCCTGCTGGATAAGAGAGCATACAGGGGATAAAATTCATTCAAAACCTCACTAAAATAAATGGCTGGTGTGAGTTGGTCACAAAGGATAAATATCTGGCTGCACCTTACTGATGATCAATTGGGCCCTCTAAGTATGATTTTGCAGATACTTTTGAGCAGTTCAGATTGAATCGCTCTGATGCTTTTTTTTAAAGAAATAGTATCTTAATTTCTTTTTTTGAATAGTGGTGCAGTTTAATGGGGAGGTAAATAAATGCTCTAAGCCAAGAGAAGAGAAACTGTTTTTGATGTATGTAAGCCATGGGATCCTGTGGGCGTATTCAAGGGAGAGACAATCTTCTATTAGCCTCTGTGTGAGGTTCACCGATTCTCTTCTCCAGATCGAGTGTCATAAAAGCGTTGATGCCAGCCTGATTAGTTCATTAATGTATGGGACATCCAGTTCTGCATGACAAATGAAATTAGAGCAGCTGTGTGGGAGACCAACAAGTTTTTTCCAAAAGGAGTCCTCAATTGTATGGAGATTATGAGAATTAGTTGATCCCCAAATCAATGCCTCATAAATTGCTACTGATATTGATTTGGTGGAATATACCTTTTTGACCATTTGAGGGACTTTGCGGTCAGTTTCTTTATAAAGGAGTTTAGTGCAATAATGCTTTTTTCCATCGCTAAACCCCATATTAGTCCAAGAAAGTTGTCTATCAAACCTTATTCCGAGGTAAGAAAAAGTGTCTGTGTGAGATATTCTACTTCGTGCTATATACAAATTTGAGACCCTCCTTTCTTTGAGCCCAGTTATTAAAACAAGAGACTTTGTCTTGTTTATCTTAAAATCTAAGCTATTCATGTAGCTTACATAGATTTCCAGTAACTGCTGTAAGGCTCGAGCAGTGCGGGCAATAAGTACTGCATCATCTGCAAAGAGCGGAATTGGGGTGTGCACATTATTGATTGTGGGAACATCCTGTGTGGTGTTCAGCAGGGGTGACTCCACCCCATTTGTATAGATTGAAAAGAGGAATGGGGCAAGAACACAACCCTGATGCACTCCCTTATTGATTGGAAATGACCTAGAGCACTCTCCCTGTTGACCATAACGCACTCTTGCCGAAGCCGATGAGTAGAACTGTCTAATAAAAGTGATTATCGCGTCGTCAATACCCATTTCTGGCATTATTCTCCAAAGATGGTGATGTGCAACGCAGTCAAATGCTGCTGATAGATCCTTGACTGCCAAGTATAACTTTCCCTGCTTTACTTGGGTATACATGGCTTAGGTTGAGACATTGATCCTAAGTGCCACTCCCCATTTTGAACCCGTATTCCACCGGTATCCAGACGTTATATTGGGTAGCCTAAATCTCTAACCTGTTTAGTAAAACATGAACCATCAATTTAGCAGTGCTGTCCAGTAGAGAAATTGCACTATAATTTTTGAGCTCGGATTTGTATCCTTTCATATAAATTGTAATTAAGATTAACCCCTTCCATGGGTCTCCTGGGCCCAAGGTGGCAATTACATTAAATACGTTGGACCGGACTACATAAATCTGCTGCTCCATATAAAGATCTATTGGTGTACCATCCAGGCCAGGAGCTCTATTAGTGGAGGACTGTGAAAGGGCCTCTCTTATTTCGGGTAAATTAAAAGATAGAGGGGACTTAGTAGAAGAGATATTAGGTGCCTGCCAGCTGGCCACTCCCTCGACATATATGTTAAAATGAAAAATGGGCAATCCATGATTCCTCGTCCACATGACAGTCTCTGCTCGGGTTGTGGAAAAAGGGTAGGGCGATGACCTTTTTTCAAGATTTGCCCGGCGCTAACCGCCTTTGTACCATTCAATTTATCAAGCAATGAGGCAGGCGCCGGAGACCAGAAGGCAGGAAACAGAAGTTTTATTCCGACGGAGCAGAACACATCAGATCAGACAACAAGGTATCGTCTCGAGGTGCTCTAACAGCCTCTCTGAGGCCTGGCCTCTTATACACTGGTTTATGGCATGTGACCTTTCTTTATTACAATCAAGACATTGTGAAGTAAGGAAAAAGACATCCCCGTAATCCTCGTGTCAATCCCACCCCCACATACCCCCACAATAGAGGTCCTCAACCTGCTGATAAGAGGAGGGGGTCATCACGCAGCTGAGTGTTCCGCCGGTTCTTAGGATGTGTGCGCCTGATCATATCCCAGGGGGTGGGGAGGCCCTGATCAATAGTGGGTCCTTTGAAGAGGAGTGACTTCATACAATAAGGGGCAGTAAATGGTATCTCCCGGCTTAGGCGATGGCCTCGGACATGTGTGGACAGTCGGACTCGGGGGAAGGGGTCATCAAAGGAGTGGTATTCATGCCGCGTGGACAATCAAGCGTGGAGGGATGGTTTATCAACAGAGGGGTATTCATGGAAGGAGAGGAGGTGCTGGTCAGGCGCGGGTGTGACTCCAAAGGACAGGGTCATGCTGGAGGAGAAGGGTTATGCTCATGTGAGGGAGGGAGGGGGAGCCAGGGTGCGCGGAGGATGTTTGCAGGGTCAGAGGAGCGCGCTGGCGATCGATCGTGGACGGGGAGACCATGATACCTAAAATGGCTGTCGTGCACGTTGTACGTGGGTGACAAGCTGGCGCAGATGATGTTCAGCTCGTAAACTAAAATTCCACAGTCCTCCCTTTTAACATGTCTCGCCAACTTGTCAGTTTGGATTTATCCCCATAAGGCCACGTATTTCTACTTCATAAAGGGGACTCATGTGCTCATTTCGGAAGTCCAAAGTCTTTGAGCACATACAGTTAGAAACAAAGCTGCACAAAGATGGCAGACATTGGATACCTAAACAACACCCACATAATATCACAACAGGCATCAGTACGAAGGAAAGCAACCTCCAACCCCAGCCCTTCAAAGTGTCCCAAAACCAGCTCCCAAGCGACCATCCTTCTTGTTCTTGGTGAACCTCTGAGGAAAGTCTGTGGAGGTGTTCAATTGCTTTGTAGACTGAAGGCGAGTTATCTGGCACGTAGGTGCAGCAGCTAGATCCGATGATGCGGCATGCTCCTCCTCGATCGGCTAGAACAACATCTAGAACAAGGCGGTTTTGAAGGGCCACAAGGCGGACCGCCTGAAGCTCCGCCGTGTTGTTAGCGAGGATGCCAGCCGTGATGTTGATCGTTGTTTCTACTGCCTGGGTCAGGTGTCGGATAGCGCGGCTGTTTGCCATTGGGCCCCACAGAGGAACAAGTCCCTTTGCGGCATCCAGGAACTGTGCTCCAGTGGAGTCGGCTTGTTCAATGTCATTTGCGCGCCTCTGCCGGTGATGGTTAGCAGGGGCGACATATGTGGGAGGGAGAACAAAGGCGATGTAGCAGGTGCCCTTCCAGCCTTTCGGGAGCCAGGTGTAAGCTTTTGTGCCACAAACAAAGTACATATTTGGAGAAGCAACAAAGGAAGGAGGGTCAACTGAGTCCAATGTTCTGGTGATTCGGCAGGAACTGTGACCCACCAGCTGTGTTCCCTGGCCTTCGAGACACACGAGTCCTGTGACATTGATAACAGACAGAGCCACAGTCAGAGTGGTGGTAGTTTGTTTCCGCAGATGAGAGAAGGTGGATCTAGCTGGATTGTGGAGCACCTGTACCTCGACACGTTCTTTGGCTGGAATGTCTTTAAGGAAGGTGGCGCCTGTGAGCACAGGACACAAGGGAGCAGAGGTCTTTCCGGTTTTGTTCAGCCAAAACCCAGAGTAGAAGTGCGACACTGTCTGGCTGGAAGTGGCATTATCCTTGTGGCTCTCTTGCATGAGGATCAACCAGGCGAGGCAGGAGCCGTGAACGGAGAAAGGAGAAGGGATGAAAGGGATGGAGTGTCCAGTGGCGTGCGGGAGCAACCCGCAGATCCAACAGTTCGTGGCATTTGCAGCAAGGTTGTGTTGGTGCAACAGTTGCACGAAGGAATTGTTCCAGAATTCCCTACGCCTTTCTCGGAGCTGTGGCGACAGGGAGATCAGGTGATGCTCTTTCGTGGGGGTCGGTTGCACAGTGGGCAGCAATGCTTGATGAGCCGGTGCGCTTTCCTCCAGGATCCAGAAGGAGGTCATGAGGAGGAGGCAAAAGAGGAAGACGATAAAGAAGGCGATTGTCTTTGATTTGTGCAGATTGTCAGTCTTTGAGTTCCTGTTGCGGGTATTTCCTGTTGCTTCCATCATCTTCTTATCTGGCGCTTCCATCATCTTCTTATCTGGCGCTTCCATCATCTTCAAGGTGCTCGGTAGTGGGCAGAACCACAGACTTCGTTTAGCTTCTCTCCGGGTAACCCTTAGTTGTGCTTAGGTCACCGTTCTGAGATTTAACTTAGTCCGTGGCCTACTTAGCCGAGGCTCCCTCCTTTCGACGCAGGAAATACCCTTCTCTGGATGGCACAGTGGGATCAGAGAATTTTGCAAGTTCGAGTGCCTCAGTATCGGGATAACAGTTCAATGTCGGTCGGTCTTTGTTCAGGAGCTCTTCTTGGGTGTTAACGTTTTCTGTTGTGGCCAGGGTCGCGGAGACCTTCCGACAGTGGTGTGCGTGCAGCCAGTGCCTCTTCCCCTCCACTCGAAGCGCCGTCCGTGTGGTGATCAGCACTTGCCAGGGGCCCGTCCACCGGGGTTCCAGACTCTTGGTCCGTTGGAAGTTTAGTATTAGAACGAAATCTCCCGGTTGGATGTCGTGGCCGGGGCCCCTGGAAGCATCGGGGATGGCCTGCTGCACCTGTCGATGAATGACAGACAATGTTTTAGTTAACTTGCACAAATAATCAGATAGTAGGACGTCCGGGACGTCATGAATGGAGGTTGGTTTGGGAGCAGTCCAGAGGTTCATCGGTCGCCCGAATACAACCTCGTAGGGCGTCAAATGATGTTTGGTGGGAGTAGAGCGCATCGACAGCAAGGCCAGTGGGAGGGCATCTGGCCATTTAAGTCCAGTGGTGGCCACTATTTTTGACAGTTTCAGCTTCAATGTGGCATTATGTCGCTCCACCAAGCCGGCGGATTGGGGGTGGAAGACTGCGTGAAATCTCTGTTTCACCCCCAATCCCTTTAGGATTAGTTGGATAACCTCAGCTATGAAGTGGGGGCCATTGTCGCTCCATAAAATTCGACAAAGGCCATAGCGAGGAAATAATTCCTTCAGTAGTACTTTGGCAGTAGTCATGGCAGTGTTGTCACGGGTTGGATAGGCCTCTACCCATTTGCTGAAGGCACATACAATGACTAGTACATACTTCAAGCCCTGACACCTCTCCAGCTGGATGTAATCCATCTGGAGGATCTCAAAGGGGTGATTGGGGGTCCCAAATCCTCCCCGGGGTACCACAGTTCCTTTCCCGGGGTTGTGTTGCAGACAGATAAGGCACTGCTGGACTAGGCGTCTGGCTGAGTCTGGGATTTTGTCGTTGTGCCAGACTTTGGAAATGAGTTCGATCATGGGTGCAGATCCTATGTGTGCGGGGGAATGGGCCATCGTCAGTATGGGGATCAGGTATGAATCAGGCAGCAACCATTTGTTTGCACCTTTTGTTCGCCAGCAGCCCTCATCATCCTTCAAACCCACCCCCGCCCACTTAATCAGTTCGTGAGGGGTGCTGGCCGACTGGATGTCTCTAATCATTTCCCTTGCGTCAGTCCATTTCTCTGCTTGTGACCTGGTCACATACATGCGTGTCATAGTCCTATTCTCAGCTGTGGTTCGTGCAGTGATGTCGGCCAGTGCATTCCCTTGTCCGACTAAGTCTGTCACCTTCTTGTGTGCCTGGCATTTGATCACTGCTAGTCATTTGGGGAGGAGAACCGCTTCAATCAGGGCAGAGACCAGATCTCCGTGAAGGATGGGAGTGCCGTGGGACGTCAAGAATCCCCTTTCCCTCCACAGGAGCCCAAAATGATGAACCACCCCGAAGGCATACTGGCTGTCTGTGTACACGTTCGCGGTGGTTCCTGTGGCTATGATGCATGCTCGTGTGAGGGCTATCAGCTCTGCTGCCTGGGCAGATCGTTGTGTGATGCAGGCTGTCTCAACTACTGTTCGGGCTGTCGTGACTGCATAGGCAGCCGAAGTGGTGCCATCTGGGAGCTTGATGCATGAGCCGTCTACCCATAGTTCTCCATCGGGGTTTGTGAAAGCAGTGTCTCGGAGGTCAACGCTACTCCTAGTCTGTTCGTCAGTGAGGGTCACACAGTCGTGTATGGGAGGAACGTCGGGGTCATTTTCAGGCAGGGGCAACAATGTGGCAGGATTCAAAGTTGTGCATCTCTTTAGTGTGATGTGGGGTGCAAGTAGCGTCAATTCGTACCCTGTCAGTCGTGCGCTAGTCAAATGTTGAGTCTTGGTTTGGTTCAGAAGGGTGTCGACAGCATGAGGTACTAACACGGTGAGAGAGTTTGAAAGTACGATTCCCTCGCTCTGACGGATAGAGACAGCAGCGGCAGCTACTGCTCGAAGGCAGGCAGGTAAAGCTCTGGCTACAGGATCAAGAGTGGCGGAGAAGTAGGCACAAGGGCGCTGCTTTGGACCTATAGACTGAGTAAGGACAGACAATGCACACCCCTCCCTTTCGTGGGTGAAGAGGGAGAAGGGTTTGGAGTAATCCGGGGTTCCCAGGACGGGCGCCGAACAGAGGGCATCTCGTAATTCCTTAAAGGATGCTTGACACTCAGGGGTCCAAGGGAGCGGGAAGGGGGCATCTTTGGCCAACAGGGCAAGTAGGGGTTTTACAATGAGGCTGAAATTGGGTAACCACTGTCTGCAAAAAGAGGTTAGGCCAACCAAAGAGCGGACTTGCTTTTGTGTTCTTGGGACAGGGGTGTCTAGGATGGTTTGGATTCGGTCGGGTGTGAGTTTCCTTCCTTTCTTGGACAGGAGATGGCCTAGGTATGTCACTTGTGGCTGGCAGAACTGCAATTTCTTTTTGGAAACTTTGTGGCCATTTTCTGCAAGAAAGTGTAGGAGTTGAACAGTGGCTGTGATTGCAAGTGGGGTGGTGTCGGCCGCCAAAAGGATATCATCGACATATTGGATCAACACCACTCCATCCGGTAGCTGGACGGCGTCCAGCTGTCTTTTGAGGGCCTGGCTGTAAATACTGGGACTTTCAGTGTACCCCTGGGGAGCTCTACAAAATTGGTATGAGCGGGATTTCAGGGTGAAGCCGAAGAGATAACGGCTGTCCGGATGGATGGGGATAGAGAAAAACGCATTCTTGAGGTCGATAACAGTGAAGGTGGTGGCAGTGGACGGGATGAGGGTCAGGATGGTGGTGATATCTGAGACTACGGGGTATTGGGGTACAACCACTTTGTTAATCTCTCGCAGGTCGATGATGAAGCGGTACGCTTTCTCATCTCCTTCGCCTTGCTTCTTAACAATAGGCAGGATTGGGCTGTTGCAGACATTGCCAACCACTTCTTCAACCACTCCTGCATCTACCAGAGATTGAATGATCGCTACCAGTGCCTTCTCGCCCTCGGGCGATATCCGATACTGCGGGAGTTTCGGGAGCATAGCGTCCTGTCTTACAGTTATATGAATGGTGTCAATCATCATTCGTCCCACATCAGAGTCATTTTTGGCCCATAGGTATGGAGGCAGGGTATCAAGCAAGGACAGGTCAGCATCAGTTATGAAGCACATGTGTCGTGCAGGGCAAGATTTGGGTATGTCTGGGTTATCGTACAGGATGACTCGGACTCCATCCGGGGAACACCTAATGGTAGCTCGAAAATGCTTCAGTAAGTCAATGCCCATAATGGCGTCAGGGGAGTTGGAGGAGAGCAGAAAGGTTGTGTCAGTGGTGTTGCTTTCTAGGTCAAAGGTGACAGGTACGGACAGGGGGTTAGTGGAGGGCGTCCCATCGAAACCTATCGATGTAATGTGTGAGCCAGACAAGGGTGCCCTTGGAATCAGTCGTTTCGATAACACACTACGTGTCGCCCCAGTGTCTACCAAAAATGGAGACTCTGTACCCAGGACCTTAGCAGTGACATAAGGACCTTGCTGGTCAACACAGAGCTCGACTGGATCCCTCCCTTGCCCCTGGCAGTCCTATGCAAAATCGGGGGCATTCTCGCCGTCGGATAGTTGATACTGGTTCTGTCGGGGACGGTCAAATGTGTTCGGTCTCCCTGATCTGTCATTGTTAGTGTTGTTTGTGTGCCCTCGTCCTTGTCCCCTATTTCTCGGTCCACCCGCTACGTCCTTGGGGTCCCTATTTCCGGTCATTTCTAGCAGAACCGGACACGGGGATTTCCAATGGCCGAATCCTTTACAGAAGGCACATTGGTCATCGCTAATGTCTCTTCGTCCAGTGTGGGGTGTTGGGGTGTGATCTTTAGGAGGTGGATTTCTAGGGATGGTCGATTGGTAGTTCCCCCTTTGGGGTTCCCGACCGACCGCTATACCTTGTATCTGGGCTATCATTACCCTTTCTTTCAAATCTTTCTTCTTTTTCTCGGACGCCCTATCATTCTCATTTTTCTGGTGCTCGTAATACTGAGCCATCTGAAGGATAGCTGCGGGTTTGGAGGCCCCCCAACTACTCTCACTCGTCTGCAGTTTTTGGGAGACCTCTTGTGATAGGCCCTTCACATAGTTTTGTACAAACAGGTGTTGTCCGGTTGCGGTGGTCATGTCTTGGCCACTGTAGTCGGAGAACACTGTCTCGAATCGGGAGAAGTATTCTGATACATCTTCCTGGGGTTTCTGACGACACGCCGTCACTATCGACCAATCTACCTTTTTCTCTGGGATCAGTGTCTTTAATTTCTGGACTAATTTGTCTGGGAGTTCTAATATATCCTTTACTGGTTTCCTTCCAGGCTCTCGCTGTCTATCTAGCTCACTGAGTTGGTTCCAGGTATGCCCAAACAGATCTGTGTGGTCAGCCTTCCGGATTTGCTTCCACACGTCAGCTGGCAGGCATAACCCGAAAAACAAGTCAATGTCCACCAAAGTCATTATCGTCGAACCCAAGGCTGTGGCCAATTCGGTATAGAATGCGGTCGGGTTCTTTCTTAAATCGGGCAGAGTTTGCCTAAAAGTTAGGATATCTTGTCGGTCCCATGGTTGGTAAACCCAATTGTACACAACCCTCCCTTTTGCATCTGCGTGATTAATATCATCGTTTGTTCCCAGACCACGTGGCGGAATCCAGTAAGGGGCCGCTTCTCTGATGGGCATCATAGTATTGGCTACCTCCACTGAGGTCGTTTCAGGGACTGTAACCTTGGCTTCTGGTTTTTGTTCCGTGAGGTGGCGGAAGACCTCAAGCATTTGCATGAAGAGCTCCGCCGCCTCACATTCAGTCCCATCTCCAACATCGACCTTCCTATATAGCGTTGTCAGGTTAGCGGGGCCCTTACTTTGATACCTATCCTCATATGCGTTCAGGGTGTGGTAGCTGAAGCGCAAAATGAAATGCCGTCTATGGCTGTCGGCATGCGAGTTATACATGTTCATTGTGTATTCTTTGCTCTCCCTTCGTTCTACTAGTGTCTTTGCTATTTTGTCAATCCCATCTAGCTCATCTTTGCTCAACCTATTTGGTCTGGCTGGTGGGTGCTTGCTAACCTCGGGGTCATCTAGTGGTGCTGCTAATGTGGCTGGTGCGGAGGCCGTGAGGGCTGGTGCACTAGCGCTAAGGTCGTTCTCGTTCGCACTCAGGGCCTGTAGGTGTTGTTGACAGGGGGCATACGGAGGGGGCATGTAGATGATTGGGGGACCTAGTAGTAACTCATCGTTCGCCCGCTGTTTGGAGGGCAATTCAGGGTAGAGCGCAGAGGGGGTCCTAACGGGACATTGACCTGTCGATCCTGATTCTTGGTTTTGTGTAGCTTCCTTTCTTGCTTTTATTTCTTCTTCTAGTTGCTTAGCGGCTAGGTGGGCTGCCTTTCGTAATTCTTTCCCTATTTTTGCTTCTTCTCTTTTTCTTCGCTGTTCCGTTTCTTTGCGCCACATGCCGATACTATCGAGCATAGTGGGCGTAGTCTTATTTTTCTGGAGCGCTATTTCTAATGTTTTTATTTTATGATCATCAAAGGAACCTATCAGTGGCCACTGACTTTCAGGGTTCTTCTTCGTATATTTATGCCATAGCTTAGTATAAGCTATAGCGACTAGTCCATGCTTAGTGAACATGTCCTTATTAGGGGTGCCCTCCAGTGGAGCTGGATGGTTCATCTCTAATAAGCGGTCCGGGCTGAACAGGCTACCAATCAGTGGGGAGAAGATAGGCATGACGGGTTACAACGGGGACAAAGGTCTGCACTACCTATCTTATCACGGCGGGCAAAGACTAGACAGAATATTTCTATTCTCCGTTGTTTGCCGGCGGTGAATACCTCAAAAGAACCAATACCGAACACTTAATGTACGGTCAATCAAACAATCAATGGGGAGAATAAGTGGGTACGACGTGTTAAAGTTTTGCGTTACCCACTCTTTCTCTACCTGCAAAGAGAGACCTTGTTCTTCCCTGTTTGCAGACAGAGAATCTCCAGACAACAATCCACGAACGACAGTTCGGGAAAACAGTGGGGGAGGAAGATAGGCACGACGGATTACAATGGGGACAAAAGTCTGCGTTACCTATCCTTCACTGTTTGCAAAGAGAGAGCCTGTTGTTTCTCCGTTTGCAGACGGTGAATCTCCAGAGGGATCAACAAAGCGTAATACTAGTATTATCCAAATCAAACAATCATTTCTTAATTTGTCGTGTTTACACGACCTTACCCGGACCGCATGGACGGTTTCCTGTCTTCCGAATCCAGCGCCCGATCGTCCTCTATTCTTCGTGATGTTCGTGGCACTCCTGATGGTTCCCAGTCAGGACCATAGATCACTCGAGAGAGGTCTGTTCGGAACTAGTGAAGGTCGGATGATCGGCTGTCAGACGAGGGTCTATCGGACACGAGCTCTCCCGATCGTTGCAGTCGTTCACTCTGTCGTCGGGACCTCTCCCACTGGATCCACGTGTCGCTGATGGGCCCCACGCTTTGGGACGCCAATTGTGGAAAAAGGGTAGGGCGATGACCTTTTTCAAGATTTGCCCGGCGCTAACCGCCTTTGTACCATTCAATTTATCAAGCAATGAGGCAGGCGCCGGAGACCAGAAGGCAGGAAACAGAAGTTTTATTCCGACGGAGCAGAACACATCAGATCAGACAACAAGGTATCGTCTCGAGGTGCTCTAACAGCCTCTCTGAGGCCTGGCCTCTTATACACTGGTTTATGGCATGTGACCTTTCTTTATTACAATCAAGACATTGTGAAGTAAGGAAAAAGATATCCCCGTAATCCTCGTGTCAATCCCACCCCCACATACCCCCACAATAGAGGTCCTCAACCTGCTGATAAGAGGAGGGGGTCATCACGCAGCTGAGTGGTCCGCCGGTTCTTAGGATGTGTGCGCCTGATCATATCCCAGGGGGTGGGGAGGCCCTGATCAATAGTGGGTCCTTTGAAGAGGAGTGACTTCATACAATAAGGGGCAGTAAATGGTATCTCCCGGCTTAGGCGATGGCCTCGGACATGTGTGGACAGTCGGACTCGGGGGAAGGGGTCATCAAAGGAGTGGTATTCATGCCGCGTGGACAATCAAGCGTGGAGGGATGGTTTATCAACAGAGGGGTATTCATGGAAGGAGAGGAGGTGCTGGTCAGGCGCGGGTGTGACTCCCAAGGACAGGGTCATGCTGGAGGAGAAGGGTTATGCTCATGTGAGGGAGGGAGGGGGAGCCAGGGTGCGCGGAGGATGTTTGCAGGGTCAGAGGAGTGCGCTGGCAATCGATCGTGGACGGGGAGACCATGATACCTAAAATGGCTGTCGTGCACGTTGTACGTGGGTGACAAGCTGGCGCAGATGATGTTCAGCTCGTAAACTAAAATTCCACAGGGTCATTGGGAGGTTTAAGAAATGGAGTGTTGATAGCTCTCCAAAAATACCTGGTATTATTCAAGAGAGCTGTTTGATGTAGTCCTCCCAGGCATTTTTCTTAAGGGTTTTGATTCTCAGCTTCTTTGCCTCTAGGTAACGGAGGCGCAGGATCTTAACTAGTTCCGCATCTCTGGGGGGGCTCTGAGGGCCTGAAGTAGGGTAAATAGAGACTTGGTATATGACTGGTCGAACCATTTGGGACCTGGTGTATTGAAGGTTGATCTTTCCCTGACTAAGGCTAGTTTGGCCTCTAGTAGTATCCGGTTAAAGGCCATAATTATCAATGTTGGGTCAGGGATCGCTACCAAGCAGGACATGATGTCATTATATCTATTGCCGACCATGTGGTGATTTCTGCTTTATCTGCCATTGACCATCTTAAAATTATCCAGTTTTTCCTTGATAACATGGGTTTAACGTGCCTTGTCTGCTCTATTTGGGTTCTCCCCCATTCCAGTTTACTGATTATGGTGTCATGCTTTCTAAAATAAAAAGACACAATTTTTTAGCGATGATGAGTTCAATAAATAATCTAGGGTCGGACCATGACTGGCCGAGCGTGTTTTGTAGATTACCTGAAATGAGGTCTATGGTATTCATGATTTCCAAGTCATTAATGAAAAAAAGTCTGTTCAGGGCATCGCCATAAAGATCGCGCGCAAAATGAGGGGGGGAACACCAGATTCATTAGACATACCACACACTGTTTTGTTTGAAGAGGAACAGCAGTGCGTATTAAAGTCACCTACCCATAAGAATTTTAAGGGCTGGTTAAGTGTACTAAAAAGGTTAGTAAAGTCCTCTTCCAACATTACAACAACCTGTTTCATATTGTCATTAAAATGAAATTTGATTAGTAAAATGTTATCACTACTCAGGCCTTTTAAATAACTTAAGTGGTAATAGGGAGAGTCATTAAAGAACGATAAAACTGCTAGTTTTAGGGTATCTTTTAGCAGGGTTAAAATCCCCTCCCCGGCACGGCCTGGAGTGTAAAAGGAACAATAGCCATCTAGGTTGATTGGTCTAGTTTCCCATGTTTCCTGGAAACAAATCAGGTCGTAATTTGAAATAATTGCTAGCCAATCTGGATTGCACACTTTGGATCTTAGTCCAGCAATATTCCAGGAGATGAATTTTACGTGCTCTCTGGAATTGAGTGCGTAAATGGAGATGGCTGTGGGAGATGTAGGAGGATCCGGCCCTGGATTAGGGGTGCTCCTATTCCCCCACTGTCAGTCGCACCCATCCAGATCTGTTAAGGCACTGAAACGATTATTGGTAGGAAGGAGGGGCAGTGGTCGGCCTAGGGAAAGATGAGGGTGCTCATGGTAGTTGATACTATGCGGAATCAGGGGGACTTAAACGCTAGGGGAGGGTCCAGCTGGTTTATAAAAGAAGCCAGGTGGATGCGCAAACATTTGGGTATGCTGTGAAGAACTATCGGGTATGCGACCAAACAGTAGATGAACCAGGTGGTGGGAGTAAAAGTTAACAACCACGCAATCTCCCTGAATAGTTTTCGTGGAGTTCCCTACCCAGGCTACCCTTCTTGCCATTAGTATACAAGGAAGTAACTCCCCCTGCGCCCACCCATGTTTGCTGATCCTTTGGCTTGCCTTAAAGATACGCTGGTCCGTAATTTCTTTCTGTGTGGTGTTTAATTTAGGAACATTCACCAAAACTCTCACGTAGGGGCAAGCAACAGGGGGAAGGTCAGTCTTGAGTCACAGGATTCTTTAGCTCCTTCTGCCAGTTCATGATCATATTCTCTGGTGCTTGCCAAAGTAGATGGTGTGGGGGAACTGGGTGCCCTCTGTAGTTGCTGTATTTCACGAGAAGATTGAGAGGGGGCAAAGGTCACTTGCAGAGTTGGAGGTTGGGAGTGATTTTTATGTCCCCCAGCTGTTGAACCAATGGATGGAATTCTCTTGTAATGCGGACCCCTCTTTTGGTTTAATGCTGTCCTGCATATTAGTAGAGGAGCACTGAAGTGTTGCAGGCAGATCAGGATGCGAGGACAACTCCGTTGTCGTGACCCGGTTAGAGTTACTCATATCTGCTCGAGTAGAGAATAAGGACTCTAGGCCTGCCTTGATTCTGGATAGTCGATCTGAAAGGGGTTGAACTATACGAGTAAATGACTGCTCATTTTTTTAAGTAAACCAGCGGTTAAGGGTGGGGTGGCTATTTTGGGTCCTAAGGGACAGCGGAGGTTGGCTTAATGGTTGATCTCCCTCCCCCTTTTTTCCTTGTTAGAGGTGGCTCAACAGGGGCTGCTGGTGAGTGGGCTATGGCTTAAATGCGTGAAATTGTGCATTTGAGTTGAGACTAACTTGGGGGTAGGGAGGAGGTAGAGGGATCATCTGCGGGTGCAATCAGAGGTTCGGTAGTGGTGCACTCTCTTGGGCGATCAGGGCGATCAGGTGCTACTGGGTCACCCATAGATAGTCTGCGTTCAGCAATCTGGATCTCCTTGTTCAGAGCATCTGAGGCACTGATGAGGAAAGAGTCTAAGGTGTTTGATGGCTCACCTCCATTAATGGTGGACTTCTTTTTTCCCATCTGCATGTCCCGAACTTAGCTGGGGGAGCCAAAGTGGAGCGTGTTAGATGGGGGGCCCGGCCCAGCCTCTTCTGGACTCTGACGGGCATAGACGGGCCTGCCCTTGGCCCGGGCATTACCTGGGTGTGTCCCCACATGCGTCCCGTGCCCGGGTTCACGCTCATGAGTGCTGTGATGTGGCTTCCGGTGCTGATGGCTTATGGAGTCCACCTCTCTGCTCCTCACCGGCATGGCTCTCCCCAGCGGCTGTTGGAAGTCTTACTATCTAAACATGTTGGTAAGCCTTAACCTTCCCTTCTTCTACATATATGTCATCCCTAAGGTATGCCATTGGTAAGCCATACGACAGGTTGCTCTGTGCTTAAAAACTTAAACATGTCTTTTAACTTTCACTGAGTTACATGTGCACTTACAGTCTCATACCCCCAGTTATACATCCAGTCTTCAACCCATACTGTAAGTTACGTACATATTTACAAAAGCATAGAGGCACTCACCCACCCAGTCAGACAGAGATGTTCAGTCACAAGTCCATACTGCACCTATGTATCCAGTTGTAACAGAGTAAGTTGCACACACAGTTATATACTCCAATACTAAGAAATAGCCAGTAAGTAATAACAATACAACCAGTTACATGCACATTTTCAGACCTATAGAGATACTAAGACAGCAAGTCATATAGCGATATAGTTACTTACTCATCCAGTGAAATGACAAAGACCTACTAATGCACTTATTTAGGTTCGTACTCAAGTAGTGACTTTCTAAGTCACCTATCCAGACAAGTAACTTCTTTAACATGTGTCAGGCTGCTAATCCACAGCCTGTGTGTAATGTTTTACTGCATGGTTAAGTAGGCATTTAAAACCCTTTTCCTACACTTAAACTTCCTTTTTCCGCATCTAAGTGACCTCTAATGGAGGCCGTAGGTAGACTTACATTGATGCATACACCAACATTCTCAGATACACTCTAATGCATATCGTAGCACACCCAGGTACACAATGATGCATTCACTAATGAACTGAAACACACACTCATATGTACACTAAAACACCCACGCGCACACTGATGCATATAGTAACACATCCAGGAACACATTTATGTACACACTGACACAACCAGGTGCATACTGATGCATGCATAGACACCCCAAAGGCACACACTGATCCATACACTAAGACACCCAGGCACACACGTATGCATACACTGACACACCCAGGCATCCACTGACCAAAACAATAAGACAACCACGCACACACTGATGCATACACTGATATGCCCAGGCACATGCTCATGCATACACTAACATACTCTGACATACACTTTTGCATACAGTGGCACACCCAGATACACACTGATGGATACACTGACACACCCAGGCACACATTTATACATACACTAACACACCCAGGTACACTCTGATGCACATAGTGACACAACAACACATGCACTAATGCCTGCACTGACACACCCAAACCCACACTGATGGAACCAATAACACAGCAAACACAAGGAGATGATGGACGGAATGCTGAAACTTTTCAAAGACTCACACCCAGTCACAGATCTAAGTTGAATCCATCCTCATTCTTTAGCTCGCTTCGCCACCTCTGTTCAGACCCAGCTATATGCAAATCAGTCTTGACCCTGTGCCTCATGGGAACAGTCCAGCCCGAACTGCCAAGCCAGGTTTGTCATGAACCAGAAACAGCAAAACACACAATATGATGATGGAATGTTGCACAATGGCAAAACATTCACCTCCAGTCACAGATCTGGGTTCAATCCATTGGTATTTTGCTCACCAAGCCACCCCAGTTCAGACATGGCGATATGCAAATCAGTCTTGACCCTGTGCCTCATGTGAACAGTCCAGACCAAACTGCCAAGCCATGTCTTCCCTGCACCGGAATCAAGCATTCTAGGACTGGTTTCTGGCTATCAGCCGTCATCAGCCAGGATAGCTTGACTCCAGTGGCGTAGTGAGCACGGGACTCACGTCTGGGCATACTCTGGAAAACTGCTAAGTGAGCAAAGTCAATAAGAAGCAAGGTTTCAAATCAGCTAAGAAAGGACAAAAAGTAAGTGACACTAAAATGACTAAATAGTATAAGAAAGCCGATAGGTTAACAAGAAGACAGTTCAATGAAATAAGAGTCAGAATGGTTCATAATAGGGTCATTCAGAATTTCATACTAATTATGAAACAGTTTAAAAGGAGAAGAGAAGCAGTCAAACAAAAGTTATGTGCTGAGGCTGTAGTTAATTAGGTGTTTTCCCTGAAGTGGAAGCTGTTTATTTTGATTCTAAGCAGATTGAGAATACTGGTTAAAACAGTGTTGTTGATAAAGAGAAGAAGCCAGAACAAAAAACTTATGAACAGAAGTAATTTCTGTAAATTTTCCATTAGAGAATGGAAGCATACTTCCAATACTGAGCCTTTCTTTAATGAAGGAAGCTACTTTCAAGAGAACACATTAGTGCACACAGTTGAAACTAAGCGTGGGCGTAAAATCCGTTTCGCGGGCGAATTTGCGTTGAATTCGCGATCCGCGAATCGCGCGAATGTACCCAATAATCCGCAAATTCGCAAGCTATGAATTATTTTGCTTGGTCGCGCTTGAAAAATATAATATCGCGCGCGCGGCGTTGACTTACCGTGATTCTGAGTTGCGTGTGCTGCGCCATTTTTGATCTTGCTGCGTGATCGCGCAAGAGTTTTTCGAACGCAATTACGTTATCGCGGCTTGCCATATTGCACAGCGAGAGTTTGACAACGCGAGTACGTCATAAAGGCCCGCAATCACGCATCGCTGGAGTAAACAATGCCGAACACGTAGATGCGGCGCCCCGCTGACTTCCGGCGGGAGATTTGAACAGCTCGCGTTCCCGAAATTGCAAAAATTGCAATTCTGCACAAGAAATCCACTGCAGGAAGCATAAACCTTGTGAAAATGATTATTTTTATCAGAATAACTCATCAGATTGACATTTGGCTGCACTTTTTGGTGCAGGAGTCCATTATTTGCGGTGGGTGGGAGGAAGGAAGTGCCCCAGAGTCTCCAACTTCCTGTTCCTGTCCAGCAGGTTCCTCCTAGTGCTTTGTCCATGTCCTGGTCACTTTTCATTTGGCTGTGGAGCTGGAAGGATTACTTTTTGTGACTGCTGCTGGATATTTGTATTTGAGGACTTTTTGGACTTTGGAGTTTGGATCACTTTTGGACTTGAGATTTTACAAGTAAGTTGGTGTTGTTTGTTTCGGGCATTGCAGTTGAGGCAACTACAGTTATAAAACTTTTTTCACAACTTTAACAAAATATATATTGTGGTGGGTAGCCACAGTATCCAGTAGGCCCAGGGTTAGTCATGGGTGCATGATACAACTGTTTCTGTGATTTTTTTTAACTTAATTCTCATTTATGTTATGGAATTTTAGCTCACTGTTATATGTTGATTTTTTTTTTAATTTTGGGGTGCCTATAAAGCCTCACTAGCCAGTAGGCTCAGGTGTAGTGAGTGGTACATGGACCTAGTCTTTCTATGGGGTGTCGTGAATTTAAACATCATTGAGGGCATGGATGGTATGGGATTGTGGTGATGTTTGAGTGTTTTTCGGCTTTTTGGGGTGTTGTTGTGGCCTGGCCATGTGGGTGGGGGCCATTTTGAGGCCTGTACAGGCAGGGCCTGGCCATGTGGTGGGGGTCAAGGGGCCGTTTTGAAGCCAGGCAGTGTGCTCAGGCCTGCACCCAGTTTGCCTCGCTTTCAACCATTATGCCCAGAGGTACCGAGTGGTGCATGGGCCTAGTCTTTCTGTGGGGTGTCTTGAATTTAAACATCATTGAGGGCATGGATGGCATGGGATTGTGGTGATTTTTGAGTGTTTTTCGACTTTTTGGGATGTTGTTGCGGCCTGGCCATGTGGGTGGGGGACATTTTGAGGCCTGGTACAGGCAGGGCCTGGCCATGTGGTGGGGGTCAAGGGGCCATTTTGAAGCCAGGCAGTGTGCTCAGGCTGGCACCCAGTTTGCCTCGCTTTAAACCATTATGCCTAGGGGTACTCAGTGGTGCATGGGCCTAGTCTTTCTGTGGGGTGTCTTGAATTTAAACATCATTGAGGGCATGGAAACATGGGAGTATGGTGATTTTTGAGTGTTTTTCGACTTTTTGTGGTGTATAACTGATGTTCTTCTGGCTTCCATTGTTTTTAGGTGCACAAGAGAACCACCAGTGCCAGCAATAAGTCCTGCAGCGGTGTGTGCAGCACAACGTCACGTGACGTCACGTGTGGACACAGACAAGACAACTCTGCAACTCGTGCAACTGCGGCCTGCTGTTCTGACATCTCAAGAAGATGGCCCCAAAGAAAGTTGGCCGTAGCGCCTCAGCGAAAAACGTTTCCAGTGCCACTGCCAGTAAGAAGGAGCAGAAGAAGCAAGCACCACCTACCAAGGAGACTGGTGTGCCCACCGACACCTTTTTTGGGGAAAAAAACTACGCCTGCAGCAGCAGCCGTGTCCGCCAGGGACCAAGCTGAAAGCAGCACCTCCGCTTCATTGGGCTCAGTGCCGCCACGCCAACTTAGGTCCAAGAACATGAGTGCTGCTGCGGCAGCCACTTTGGTTGTTCAATCACTATCCACCAGTGATCTTGGCTCATCACAAGAAAGTACCATCCAATCAACGCCGGGTGTAACTCAGCTGACAAGTGTTCAACAACCACAGCCACAAACACAGGTGCAACTAGTACAAACGCAAGTACATGGGCAAGGAGAGGCGCAAGTAGAGCCGCAAGGAGAGGCGCAAGTAGAGCCGCCAGGAGAGGCGCAAGTAGAGCCGCAAGGAGAGGCGCAAGTAGAGCCGCAAGGAGAGGCGCATTGACAGGTACATGGAGAGGTGCAACTAGAGGTTCATGGAGCGGCACAACTGCCCACAATGCTTGTTCCTCCAGAAGTAGGGGCACATCAGGAAATTGATATTCAAGAGGAGGTATTATCCGAGGAAGCCACTCCTCCTGATGATGATTATCCATTGTCTTCCAGATCTCCAGCAAGAAAAAGGTCAAGGAGGGATACTATTACTACTACTACAAGTTCTTATTCAAGCCCCCTTCGTTCTGATGACCTTGATCATGATTGGAACCCAGCCATGCAGTCTGAGAGTGAGTCACGCCATGAGCCGACAAAGGTAGCTAAGCCTAAAAGGAAGGCTCCTGCAAAACTTCGACTTATGGGTGATGACGACGAACAAGAAGTGGTGTCTTCTGCTGCTGATGAACAGTCTGACGATGACTCAGTCATCACAGTCGTCACTCCAGCCCCAGCGGGCATGCAGCAGACACAAATTTTGACCCTATACCGAATGGCCGCTGAGCGGGATATGGGCGGCGTGGCACTGGTACCACCACCGTTAACTACAACACCAACACGACCTACAGCTTCCATCTTTTTTAGTCAGAAGCGCCGGCATGGACCTCCATCCAGCTCGACCTCAAGTAGTGGTGCTGTAAGTGAACAACAGAAACGAATTCAGCCACGCCCATCCTCCACTTCATCTGGCATTGAAAGTCAAAGTAGCATCTCCACCTTCAGCAGACATCACCAGTCCCCAGTTTGGGACTTCTTTACTGTTAGCGAAAAGGTGGAAAACATGGTCGTTTGTTCGATTTGTAAAGCATCCGTTAGTCGGGGTAAGCTTGGTACCAACTATGGTACCGGAGGCCAGAGAGGTCATCTCAAGCAACACCACACTATCATTTGGGAAGCACACATTAGGAAGATCGAGCAGATGCAAACGGAGGCAAGGGCAGAAAGCCGTAGAGCAAGACAGGACGCTAAAAAAATTCAAAATACAATGAGGAAAATGAACAAGCTCTATGATGAACTAGCCGAAAGAGTAACAGAGGCTGAAGAGCGGACAGGCAAGCTGGAAGATGAGATGGGCGATTTCAAATCCTTTAAGTCTGATCAAGAAAAACTTTCGGAGGACTTCCAATGGAAGTTGGAAGATTTTGAAAATCGCCAAAGAAGAAATAACATTAGACTTTTGGGTGTGGCAGAAGGGATTGAGGGGCAGGATACAAGGCGGTTTGTTGTGAACATGTTAAAAGGGGCTTTTCCAGAGTCAGATTGGCAGTGGGATAAAGAGGTACAGCGTGCCCATAGATATCCCTTTACACTGAAACAGGGGGTCAGGAAAGATGGACAGGGCTCCTATCCCAGAGCAATCCTGGTAAATGTAGGTAACTTCCTGTTGAGGGAAGAGATTATTGCCAAAGCTAGACCAGATAGCAAGAGGGTATTTGAGGGTACCGCATTCTTTGCAAGGCCCGATTTTTGTCATGTCACGGTGGAGAGGAGGTGGAGGCTCAGACAGCTGATCGCACCATTTCAGGCATTAGGGTCAGAGGCATACCTCCTTTTTCCTGCTAAATTGAAAGTTGTAACAAAGGGGAAAATAAGAGTGTTCACTTCCGAAATTAAAGCACAACAGTTCATTGAAGAGCTGAAGAATAGGAAGGGGGCTTAAGCTGATGACTAGGATATGATAGCTGGGGTTTCACTATAAGTACAGATTGGGTAAATGATAAGGGGAACCATGGACTCAGCTAGTGATGAGATTAGGCTGAGAGGGGAAGCGACTGACGCAATTCAAAAGCGGCCACACATAGGTCTGTTGACCTATTTGCCTGTGGAGGGGGGGGAGGGAGACCGGGGTGGGAACTGTGGAGAGAGGGGGGCGGGAGGGGGAGGGGGGGAAAAAGAAGTACAGTCGCACGATACACAATGTTTGACTCAGCACGATTACACATCCTACATATTCCAGAGTATGTGGTATATAAAAATTTCAGTTTCTCATATAAGGAAATTGTGGAAGTATGATGACGTGTAGAATCGCCTCAATTAATGTTTGTGGTCTTAACTGTGTTAATAAGAGGTTAAGGGTGGCAGCGCTGCTAAAATCTTTGAGATTGGACTTGGTGTGTTTACAAGAGACACATATTGAAGGTACAAGAGGCTATCTAATGGAACAGCTTGGCTATAGGTTATTGGCTAACACTAAACAAGGGACAAAAACAAGAGGAGTAGCAGTTTTGGGAAAGACTAGGGAGTTAACAGTTAAAAGAAAGAAAGAAGATCAGTGGGGAAGATGGGTCATACTTGAAATCTGTTTTAAAGGAAAGGTTTTTACACTGACATCAATCTATGGTTCTACTGAGGATGATCCGGATGTTTTACAATACTTGGATATTGAATTAGCTCAATGGCCAGAGCCAATAGTATGTTGCGGAGACTTAAACATACATGTTCCAGATGGCTCTTGCTTGCAGACGGGTGGACATTATGGGGGCAGGAAGAAGAAAGTATATAAGGCTCTAGTAGATTTGGTCACACATAATTCCCTGGTAGATCCTTGGATTAATTCACAACAACAGGTAGATGGTAGCACATTCTTCTCGGCCCCGCATAGGACTTTGGTTAGGTTGGATTACTTTTTAATTTCTAGGATAATACTCCAGGATGTCCATATTGAGAAACAACCTAGGATGATATCAGATCATAGTCCGTTGATTTTAACTCTTAAACTAGGACAGGGTCAGAAAATCAGTTCACAATGGACATTCGAAAGATCATTACTAACAGATGACGCATACAGAGGTCACATGGAAAAATGGATAAAATTCTATTGGGAAATTAATAGAGGATCTGCCAGCTCAGGTATCGTCTGGGACGCTTTCAAGGCAGGAGTAAGGGGGGAGACAGTTAGTTTTGTCCTAGCAAGACAGAAGAAGGAGAGAGCGAGATTGGAGGAGGTAAGACTGAGATTGATAAAAGAGGAAGAAGGTCTTGCTTTGGCTTTAATACAGAATGTTCCAGTAGAATCATATAGGATTATAGCTGTGAAAGCAGAAGCAGTAGAATGTATTGCAGAGAAAGAGGCAATTAATTATTTGTCCAAAAAGGAGAGCGTATATGAATTAAGCGAAAAGGTAGGACATATCTTGGCGGTCCGCACGAGACAGAGACTTGCTACTTCGGATATTAAAGAAATTAAGGATAGACAGGGTAACTTGGTAAGCGAGACAGAACAAGTGAGAGAGGTTTTTAGGGAGTACTACGCATCCCTCTATACCCCAGAGAAGGAAGAGAGCTTCACAGATATTGAGAGGTACTTAAGGGGAGTTGAGACCTGTAAATTATCTGAAAATGGAAGAGAAGAACTTGAGACAGCAATACAATTAGATGAGTTTAATACAGCATTGAATAGCCTACCATCAGGCAAAGCTGCAGGGCCGGACTTGATTCCGGTGGAATTTTATAAAGTATTTAAGGATGTATTGCTTAATGATATGTTCAATATTATGATTACAGCACAAAAAGGTGACGGGTCTCCCCCATCCTGGGGAGGGGCAGATATTATTGTAATCCTTAAAAAAGGGAAAGACCCAAAAAATACTGGATCTTATAGACCAATCACATTGATGAATGCTGACGTCAAGGTCTACTCTAAAATATTAGCCGCAAGGCTTTCAGGGGTTATTGAGAGTTTGGTAAGTCCCGTCCAACACGGCTTTATACCTGGTAAAGGGACAACGCAGCATACCAGGACGGTTCTAACTATGTTCGACGCTGCAGGTGGCCTGGGAGACCCTATGGCAGCACTCTTCTTAGACGCCGAGAAGGCATTCGATAGGGTCTCTTGGAAGTATTTATGGCAAACTATGAGGTGGTCGGGGATAGGCGAGGGTTTTATTAGGGCTATACAGGGGTTATATATTGATCCTATAGCCAGAATCAGAGTTAATCGAGGATATTCAGCAGATGTCATTATAGGAAGGGGGACAAGACAGGGGTGCCCATCATCCCCATTGTTATTTGCCCTGTATTTAGAACCATTGCTCCACAGACTAGAAGGCAATCCTTTGATCACGCCAATTAGATTGAATGGGTGCGTTGTCAAATCCCTAGCCTACGCAGACGATGTGGCAATTCTCACCTCTGACCCTCATATGTCAATTGGTCAAGTTGAACGGGAAGCGGAGTTATTTGGGCAAATCTCTGGGTATAGTCTTAATAAAGCAAAGACGCAGATTGTAGAAAATGGATATTCTAATTGTAATGATCCGCGTGTGGTTACTTCGGCAGTTTATTTAGGGGTGGCTATTTCGGCAGACATTGATAATGTTGTGGGAATTAATATCGCCCCCCTATTGGCAAAAGTTAAAAATGACCTGGAAAGGCTCAACAATTTACATTTGTCTCTTGTAGGAACTACAAATGTTATTAAAATGCTAATCCTTCCTAAGTTCCTTTATTTTTTCAGAGCCATCCCCCTTTTTTTTGAGAATAAGTGGTTTAACTCACTAGAGATTATTTTGAATAAATTTATATGGGCGCAAGGTAAGACGAGAAGGGCTTATAGATTTATGGCTTTGCCGAGAGAAAAAGGGGGGTGGGGAGTGCCTGACTTCAGGATGTATTATTTGGCTGCTGCCCTGCAGTATATGCAGGGGTTAATTGGGGGAGGCGGCAAGACACAAAAAGTTACAAGTATGTCGACAGAAATTTATAAGGCTGTTCTGAGTGAAGAAGCTGAAAATTGTTTTTTAAATTGTACGGAGTATGGGTACTACAAAAGGACCAGGTTTAAAACACTAAATGCTGCTCTTAGAATCTGGAATGTTTTTTTAAAGAAATCAGGCCTTGGTAGGTTTAACAGATATGTCAGATTGTATAAGAATAGGTCATTACCCGCAGCAATTTTTGCTGATAGTACAATGGCTGGCTGGGCTGAAAGGGGAATTGGTCAGATTGGGGACCTCAGAGGGAGTGAAGCGATGTTACAGTTTACAGATCTAGTGACGAAATTTGCCATTGATAGGAGATCCTTTTTTAAATATCTCCAGGTTAGGAGCTTTTTGGGTAATAAACAGGGAGGACCTGCAGGATTTCAGAGTAATGAAAATTTAGAGAAAATACAAATCTCTGCAGATTGTACAATTAGGAGCCTGTATGCATGCCTGGTGAAAGGAAAAGTAGATGATATGGAGAAATTTAGTAACAAATGGGCATCTAAACTGAGTATTCCAAAAGAATTGTTTCAAGAGTCACTTGAGCTTGCGCGTACGGTTCTATGTTCAGCACCTTTACAATCGCAGCATTATAAGACTTTGTACTTCTTATACTTTACCCCAGCTAGAATAGCTAAATGGGGAGGAACTACGGGCATCACTTGTTCAAGGTGCAATCATCCAGAGGCGGATATAATACATGTTTTTGCTACTTGTCCACAGCTGTACACACTGATTGAAAATGTTGAACGATTTTTAATTAGGTCACTGAAGCTACGTATAACCCTCACACCATCAATATTATTGTTGGGGATGGATCACGTTGGAGATATAATACATAAAGAATTTATCTTTGTGGCTGCTGCAGTTTATAGACTGACTATAGCTAGAGCATGGTTAGATAAAAACCCACCTATCATGCAAACCTGGTTGGCTAATTTGTTGGAAGCCTATAATTTGGAGAAGCCTATTTATTCCAGAAAAGGGATCAGAGGTAAAATGAGAGGATTAAGAATATGGGAACCCATAACTAGATGGAAAGAGAATATTGGGCCTCAGTAGGTCTATGGGTTATTCCTTTGTGTTTTTTTTTTGACTTTTCGCTGTCGTGTTCCTATGTTTTACTTTACAGGCAAACAATATGAAATGTAATATACGAAATGTATAAATGTATAAATGTATGATGTGTAAATTGTGCAAATTATGGAAATAAAAATTTTTAAACATAAAAAAAAAAAAAAAAAAAAGGAAGATCGAGGAAGGCAAAAGAAAAACAAATTCTAATGTATCCCTTGATATTGCATCTGATGATGACGAGAGGCTGATCGTGCAGGGGGTAGTGAAGAAGCGACAGACAGTTTTTCTGGTACACCCAGTTCTGCTGGCAGCAGCACTGCAGTGGTATCGCCCACACCCTCTACCCCTGCAACATCTATGAGGCACACTAAGAGTGTTGGAGAGACACCAATGCGAAAAACTACATCACTGGGCCTAACTGGTTTGAAGACATCATCATCATCACGTAAAATTATCCAGCCCACCATTCGCGGAATGTTGTGGTCGGCGGCGCCATTTGAACGCAACCACCCAACGGTACGTCTGTATAACGCAAAGCTGGCTAAAATGCTAGCGCTGGACCTTCTCCCTTTTTCTTTCGTGGAAGGGGTGGGGTTTCTAGAATTAGTGGCAACAGTCTGCCCTAAATGGACGGTTCCTAGCTGGTCCTATTTTGCCAGAGTTGCAGTTCCAGCAGTACATCAAGATGTGCTGGAGGTGATTGGGGCAGCTTTGCAGAAGAGTGCTGTTCACACTATCCACTTGACAACAGACATGTGGACCAGTTGCCAAGCCCTTGATTACATGTGCATCACTGCACACTGGGTCTCTTTTGCAGGGTCTTTTGCAGGGGTTAGAGACAAGTCAAGTGCAGTGTTGACCTGGACTCTGTTTTTCAAGCTACTCGGAAACATGCAACATTAGCCATGTTTGCCATGGAGAAAACTCATACTGCAAAAAACATTTTGGAAGAGTTTAACAGTAAGGTCTCTGAATGGCTACAACCAAGAAATCGCATAGTTGGTTATGTTTCCACAGGTAATGGCAGTAAAATAGTTCAGGCCATGCCGGAAGGTGAATATTTCAGAGTTCCGTGTTTGGCGCACTGTATAAACCTGGTTGTTCAAGATTTCTTGAAAAATGAAAACCCAGTCAAGAAGTTACTGACCACCTGCCGAAGAATCTGCACACATTTCAGCCATTCTTTTAAGGCCCGGAAGGAGCTGAGGAGCATTCAACATGAACGTAAAGTGCCAGTCAAAGGACTCATCCAGGAGGTGGCAACACGTTGGAACTCAACCTTTTACATGCTTGAGCGTCTGTTTGAACAGTGCATGGTAATCGATGACTATATCTTTTCACTAGGTTCTACTATGAAAGACATGAGGCTAGAGTTGGAGGAATGGCAGCTAGTTAAAAGCCTGTTTCGTCCTTTTGAGGTCTTCACGCATGAAGTCAGCAGGGAGGACTGTTCTTTGAGCAAAGCTATCCCATTGTTGGACATGCTAGAGCACCAACTGAAGGTCGTGTCTTCAACGTTCAGAGATGATGTTGGAAAGCAAGATGCATATATGTTGGCGGAGAACTTATTAAGCCGCCTAGTTGCCAATGAAAGGCTTAAAAACATACATACAGAACAACATTACATTTGTGCCACTATTCTGGATCCACGGTACAAAAAGGCAGTGGCCAGCAAAGAATTCATTCCTTTTGATGAAGCAGATGTTTCAAAGTACAAACATTGGCTAGCTGTGTCAACCAGTCGGTTCAAAAAAGATCGGCAGAAAATTCAAGGAACTGTCAGAAGTCCAACTGAATCAGCAGGCCATCCAGCGTCAAGTTCCACTTCTGAATCTGTGGGCGAAGGGAGTCATTTTCCCTCACAGCCATTAACGACACCAGCAGCATCCGTATCATCATCCTCACCTGCACCAGGCCCAGCCATAATATTGTTGGAAGCGGATTGGCTAACTCATCAAGGGTTTGCTCGTTCCAGTGCTGAGAAGGCCACAGATGGTACGCAAAGTGGAGCAACCGTGGAGAACCTTGAGTTGATGGTGCAGGCCTATCTGGATGACCCAACACAGGTCTTTGTTAATACTAACCCATTGCTGTATTGGTACAGGAAAATGGCTCTATAGCCACTGATCACCAACCTGGCTATAAATGATTTGTCTTGCCCACTCACAAGCGTGTCTTCTGAACGTGTTTTCAGTGCTGCTGGTGCCATTGTAACTTCAAAAAGGACCCGCCTCTCGGCCAAAAATGTGGAGAGGTTAACACTGATCAAGATGAATCAGCACTTGATACCACCAGATTACAAAGTACATGAATGCACGCAGGAAGAAGAGGACACCGGCTTCGGTGACGGAAGTTCTTCTCTGTTACCTGACCTACTCCCGTCTCAATTCATGGAGTTTGAGGACGAGCTCTACTTCCCTGACACCGAGCCCTGAAAATGACTTCCTTTTTTTCGTCCTTATTCACTTTTATTCCTGTGTGTCTTTCTTTGTTTTGCAACTTTTACCACAACAAAACTCTAATCACCTAATCACAACAAGTCCGTCAGCAGCACTGTCTTCATCTTATATTCCTTATTGATTTGAGGGTGCCGCAGTCTGCATTCCTGAGGTTCAAATGTTCACAACTCAATCATGCTCCTTTATACTCCTCCTCCAGACTCCCCTATCCATTTCCCTCAAGGCAGATGGATGGATTACGACGAGTCCCCTCAAGTGGGACTGACATTACTGACTGACTACATGCTTGCTGATTGCTGACAGAGTTACTTCTGATATTGACAGGAGAGGCTGCCCTGTGAGCCCTCACTTTCCGAAGAAGATGCGGACAAAAAGTAGAACAGGTAATGAATAATTGAGAAGATGGCATGCAGTGGACAGCGATGGCTATCTGGCTCTGATGAAACCAATTGCTGTTTGTTTTTTGTGCAGGAAATGATGATTCATATGTCTTGTCTTAGTTATTATTTAATCTTTCACACAGTAATTGTAACTCATGTCAACAACTCTGTTTTTCCCCTTGTTTAATTAAAATTGTACTTCAAATTCAGGGGCCACTATATTGCATTTCACAAAATATGCAAAATGTCCTTGGAGCGGACTCACTTGCCAATATACCATGATGATTGATTAAATAATATATCTTTTTTCTTTACAGTCACTCACTGGGATGGATGGATCATCAGCGTCGATTTATGGAAGAACTATGGCCAATTCGTGAGTGGCAAACAGGTAAACCAGTCTACAACAACTACTACAGCAGGACTACATGTCTGTCTATTTGTGGTATTTATTGGTGGAGGGCGAGGCAGTGTACTGCTGTTGTTATGCCAGGTAGAGTCCACTCCAGACAGCAGTTCATATAACATTGGGGCTATGTGGCTTGCTGCATACAATTAGATATGCTTTGTCTGTCTGACAAAGAGCCTAGGTATGCTACATCAGGTTGCTTCACTCAGTGGTTCCTGCCTTGACCCTCTGCATGGCACTGCCTCAAGCTTGGGCCAAACATCCGTTATGTTAGCAAAATTTGCTGTTTTTCGGTATTTTGTAAATCTTGCAAAAGTACCGAAAAATCGCAAATTCTTGAGCGGAACGGATTTTTGGCTAATGCTTGCAGCAGGGCCATGCAGACGGTCAAGGCATGCACCACTGAGTGAAGCATCCTCCTGATGTAGCATGCCTAGGCTCTTTGACACAGACAGACAAAGCATATCTACGGTTTAGGGTTCAGTGCGATTTACTAGGGTTTTTGGGTTTAAGTTGGTATGGTTCACACTGATTCTAGGGCTCGGGCCCGATGCAGGCTTGTTCATAATGATGTTGTAATGTTTTATGGGGGTTTGGTGTTCTTTGGTCCAGAATTGGCAGAATTTTGGCCATTTTGGGTGTTTTACGTGCGCTTGTGTTTGGGTGAAAACTAAGTTAAAACTAGTCGTAGACCTTCTTCTTCTTCAAAGAGCGCAGTGGTTGGATTTTGTTCTGCCTTGCTGAGATTCTTGTGAATCGCTGGAACAAGTGACTGGCAGGTGAGTTTCAAGAGGATCAAAGTAGTGGAAGTGCTGAAAACAGCAATGTTTTGTGAACAGGAAAATTTGCCATGTTCTAAATATACCAGTATTGCATGTTTTTGGGGGGCTTTTTGGGGGTGTTCTAGATTTGTGGGGGAGGGTGTGGTGGTTTGGGAGCACTGCTGGGATAGCATCATTTTTATTGGAAGTGATTTGAAAAAATCCATGGTGGGAAAGAGGAGTTAGGGCCTAGCTGCAGAGCGTGTTTGGACCGATGTTGACTGGTTGGCGGAAAATTTTCTATATGAGTTTTTGCATTTTTGCTTTTTGCCTGTTATGGGGTGTTCTGCTTTTTTGCGGGTGGCTGCAGGTGTCTGGGGGCATAGCTCTGAAGGTCTAATATCGGAATCAAGTGTTTTGGACCAAATCCATGGTGAAAAAGTGTTTCAGTTTTTGCCCGCTTGCCTGTCTTTGGGGTGCTGTTTGGTGGGCTTCTAGGTTTACGTGGGTGGATTTTGGGGTCTGGTAGCACTGCTGGCACAGTCTAATGTTGATTGCATTTGTTTTTCAGGAAATCCATGGTGGAAAAGGGGAGTTAGGGCCTAGCTGCACAGCACATTTGGACAGAATTCCAGGTAGGCCTAAAATTTGCTAAGTTTCACTTTTTGCCAGTTTGGGTGTGTTAAACTTGTTTCCGCCTGGGTTGATGGGTCTGGGGGCATTGCTGTGAAGGTCTAATACCAGAGAAAAGTGGTTTGGAGAAAATCGGAAGTGAAAAAGTTTTCCCATTGTCAGGCATTTCGCTCACTTTAGCGTTTTCGGGGACTGTTTGGGGGGTTCCTAGTGTTTGTGGGGGGTTTTGGGGTCTTGGAGCAACGCTGGGTATGGATACTTTTGATTGCAAGAGGTTTGAAGAAAATCCATGGTGGCAAGGGGGAGTTAGGGCCTAGCTGCAGAGCGCGCACAGAGTGATCTGGGAACTAGGCAGAAATTTGATAAAAGTCCCCATTTTTCCATTTTTGCTTTTTGGCTGTTTGGGGAGGGTTAAACTTGTTTTCGCTTGGGTTGACGGGTCTGGGGGCATTGCTGTGAAGGTCTAATACCGGATAAAAGTGGTTTGGAGAAAATTTGAGGTGAAAAAGTTTTTCCATTTTCAGGCATTTTGCTCACTTTAGCGTTTTTGGGGGGGTTGCTGGTGTTTGTGGGGTTTTTTGGGGTCTTTGAGCAACACTGGGTATGGATTCTTTTGATTGCAAGAGGTTTGAAGAAAATCCATGGTGGCAAAGGGGAGTTAGGGCCAAGCTGCAGAGCGCGCACGGAGTGATTTGGGATTGACGGCTAAATAATTCTGTGTCAATTTTTGTGGATTTGCTTTTTGGCTGTTTGGGGGTGTTAAACTTGTTTCCACCTGGGTTGACGGGTCTGGGGGCATTGCTGTGAAGGTCTAATACCGGATAAAAGTGGGTTGGAGAAAATCTGAGGTGAAAAAGTGTTTGCGTTTTTGCTCACTTGCCTGTCTTTGGGGTGCAGTTTTGGGGGCTTCTAGGTTTTTGTGGGTGGGTTTTGGGGTCTGGGAGCACTGCTGGCACAGTCTAATGTTGATTGTATTTGTTTTTCAGGAAATCCATGGTGGAAAAGGGGCGTTAGGGCTAAGCTGCAAAGGGCATTTGGACTGAATTCCAGGTAGGCCCGAAATTTGCTAAGTCTCACTTTTTGCGGTTTTGCTTTTTGGCTGTTTGGGGGTGTTAAACTTGTTTTCGACTCTGTTGACGGGTCTGGGGGCATTGCTGTGAAGGTCCAATACCGGATAAAAGTGTTTTGGATAAAATCCATGGTGAAAAGTTTTTAACTTTTCAGAGTTTTCGCTCACTTTCGTGTTTTCGGGGGCCTGCTTGGAGGGTTCCTGGTATTTCTGGCGGGTGTTTGGGGTCTTGGAGCAACGCTTGGTATGGATACTTTTGATTGCAAGTGGTTTGGAGAAAATCCATGGTGGCAAAGGGGAGTTAGGGCCTAGTTGAAGAAAGCGTTTGACACTATTTTTAACTTAGGGCTCGTTAGGGTTAGCAGTATTGCATGTGTTTGGAGGTGTTTGAGATTTTGGCAACTGGGTTCTGGGACCTACTCTTGGAGCACTTGTCGAGAAATGTCTAATTTTGGTTGCAAGTGGTTTGAAGAAAATCCATGGTGGGAATGGGGGATTTGGGCCTACTTTACTTTCAAAGTACGTTTTGTCACCATTTTCCACTAGGCCTCAGACAGGTAGCAGTATTGCACGTTTTTTGGGGTCCGATTGGGGGTATTCTACATTTTAGCGTCTGTGTTTAAGGGTCTGGGAGCACTGCTGGGAAGGTCTAATTTTGTTCTAAAATCGTAGTTTACACTACACCTAGCTTGAGGGGAAAGATCCGCAAAATTCGCCCATACTTATTTATCCTTCAAAAGGAGAATCAGAGTACGCCCTTTCGAAACTATTGTACTGTCGATTCTGAAACTGAAAGTGTGACTTTTTGTACTACACAGCGTACGTACCTTATATTTTTTTCTCAGTGGTGTTTTAATTTCACTTCCTGTTTTTCCATCAACATTTACAGGGCGGCTTTCACCCTGTGCAATGGAAAAAAGGATGAAGTCAGGCTTCACATTAGCGACCCGCAATTCAGCACCTGCCAGGCAGGCAGTGGGCAGGGTGTCTTCTGGTCACCAAGGCCAATAATCAGAGGGGCCCCCTGCAACGAATACGGGCAGATGTCAGGGGAAGAGAACACAACTGTTAGGGGAAAAGTCCAGCCACATAAATAGAACAATGGCTCACAAGGAATCCACAAGTTTATATTTATTGCGCAGGAGCTCAAAAAAGGGACAACAGAAGAGTCATGTTTATCGATACTTGCACATGAAAATCCTGTGGATCTAAATCGCGTCAGAAACCGCTTTAATTTAACCCTGGGCGAAGAACTACGCTCCGTTCGAGGAGTTTGCGGAGTTTTGGCAACTCCGCGTTCCGCGGAGTACGCGTAGCTGTCGATTACTCCGCTATCCGGTGCGTAGCGTAGTTGTCACGCGCTGAATAACATTATCGCGTGCGCGGCAATGGCTTACCTTGGTTCTGCGTTCGCTTTTTCCCGGTCGCGTCTGCCACCATGTTTGTAAACGCTCCCGTGCGACTGTGCGAACGCGATAACGTCATTGGATGCGCAATAAAGCCATAAGGACGCGCGAGGATGTTTGTTGGTAAGATCCAGTTGCCAAACACGCAGAACCTGCAATCTTGCACAGAATAACTCGTGAGCATGTTAAAAGTTAAACCATAATAATAAATTACCATTTTGGTTAGCAAAAAAGTGAGAAACCCCTCAAAGTTGTACCTTTGGCTGTATTTTTTGGGGGGAAGGAGTCCTCTTTCTGTTTCTACTCTATTTTTGAATATTAAGGAGGAAGGGCTCTGGAGTTTACAACTTCCTGTTCCTGTCCACCAGGCTCCTCCCAGTGCTTTGTCCATGAGGTGGTCACTTTCATTTGGATTTTGAGCTGGCAGGATCACTTTCTGTGTGTGTTGGCTGCATTACTGCTTTTTTTTGGATTTTATTGAGGACTTTTGGATTTTGAATTCTCTTTTTCAAGTAAGTTTCAGTAATGTATGAGTGAGTATGATGTTGTAGACTTGTGTTTGTTTGATTTTAGATTTTTTAACTACAGTATTCATTCCTGGATTTAAATTATTGATGGGTGCCTGTACTTTTATGAGGTCCCAACTTGTATTTCTTTTTAAATTTCATCCAAGCTACATAGAGAGGTACCCATGGGTAAAATCATAATTCTGTGTTTAAATTGTTATTCAAGTTTGTAAACAAACATCATGGCTGCCATTGGATTATGGTCATCATTATGCAATAGCAATGTCTGCTGTGGAATTTCTGTTTGTGTAATTTAAATGTTTTTTATTTTTTTTAAGCCAATAGCTGACCCTAGTACTCCATGTAGTTAGTGTGTAGGCATGTTTGAGTTCATTGTATTAACTTTCTGTGGTTGGCCTGGCCATGTGTTGTTGGCGGCCATTTTATGTTTCCCAGCCACTTTGCTCTTGCCATAGGCCTCCAAACTTGTGGCCTACTCTGCCAGTAGGCCAGAGGTACTAGTCATAGGGTCATGAAAGTTAATCAACTGTTTTTGTGGTGTACCTCTAATTAGAAAATCATGGATGGCTTGGTTTGATTTAGAAAATCTTATTTTTAAGTGTGGGGTATGTCAGGTTTTGGGTGTCTCTGCCATTAGGTAACCCTAGGAATACAGCTTGGGTAGTTTTGGTAACTTCGCACAGTGTGAGAACGTGACCTTACCTTTTTTGTCTTGTTCGCGCGCTCAATGTACTGGCTCGGGAACGCGATAACGACGTTTCATTCGATTCGCGCTGCCGAACACGCTGATTTTGCAATCTCGCGAACAATATGTCCCGAGTTGGATAAAAGTTCCTCGAAAATGTTTAATGTGTTTCTTGTGCTACAAAAAGTCCTCATTTATGTATTATTTGGTTGTAGTTTTGTCTTATTGGAGCATGGACCACTTCCAGTTTCTTTCTGTCCTCTATGTAATGATTTCTTGTTTATGGTTGGGGTGACCAATTTGGGCGGTGGTGTGTCCATTTTGTGAAGCTAAGCATTGTCCCTTTGCCATAGGCATTTATTGTCTGTCTTCTCTTTCTTTTCATGTAGTGGTGGGGGCCATTTTGTGTGTACTTCCTTTGTGATGATTCTGCCATGTTGTTGTTGGTGGACAGGCCATGTGGTGGCGGCCATTTTGTGTATGCTTCCTTTGTGACTGATTTTGCCATGTTGTTGGTGGCCATGCCATGTGGTGGAGGCCATTTTGGGTACATCCTTTTTCCATGTTGTTTTTTGGTGTCCCTGTCCAGGCCCTATGGAGGCGGCCATTTTGTGTGTCCTTCCTTGGTGCTTTTGCCATAGGCATCCAAGGTTTTTGGAGGTACTACTACTCACAGCCATAGGTGCATTCAAGTTAATCAACTCTTTTTGTGGTGTATCTTTAATTACATCGTGTATGGCTTTGGATTGCCTCACATTTTTTTTATGTTGGTACTTTCAGCTTTTGGTTGCTTGTGTGTAACTAATATGGCACTCCCTGCCAGTAGGTAACCTTAGGAATACTGCTCGCGTACTTTTGGTAACTTCGCACAGTGTGAGAACGTGACCTTACCTTTTTTGTCTTGTTCGCGCGCTCAATGTACTGGCTCGGGAACGCGATAACGACGTTTCATTCCATTCGCGCTGCCAAACACGCCGATTTTGCAATCTCGCGAACAATATGTCCCGAGTTGCATAAAAGTTCCTCGAAAATGTTTAATGTGTTTCTTGTGCTACAAAAAGACCTCATTTATGTGTTATTTGGTTGTAGTTTTGTCTTATTGGAGCATGGACCACTTCCAGTTTCTTTCTGTCCTCTATGTAATGATTTTTTGTTTATGGTTGGGGTGACCAATTTGGGCGGTGGTGTGTCCATTTTGTGAAGCTAAGCATTGTCCCTTTGCCATAGGCATTTATTGTCTGTCTTCTCTTTCTTTTCATGTAGTGGTGGGGGCCATTTTGTGTGTTCTTCCTTTGTGATGATTCTGCCATGTTGTTGTTGGTGGACAGGCCATGTGGTGGCGGCCATTTTGTGTATGCTTCCTTTGTGACTGATTTTGCCATGTTGTTGGTGGCCATGCCATGTGGTGGAGGCCATTTTGGGTACATCCTTTTTCCATGTTGTTTTTTGGTGTCCCTGTCCAGGCCCCATGGAGGCGGCCATTTTGTGTGTCCTTCCTTGGTGCTTTTGCCATAGGCATCCAAGGTTTTTGGAGGTACTACTACTCACAGCCATAGGTGCATTCAAGTTAATCAACTCTTTTTGTGGTGTATCTTTAATTACATCGTGTATGGCTTTGGATTGCTTCACATTTTTTTTATGTTGGTACTTTCAGCTTTTGGTTGCTTGTGTGTAACTAATATGGCACTCCCTGCCAGTAGGTAACCTTAGGAATACTGCTCGCGTACTTTTGGTAACTTCGCACAGTGTGAGAACGTGACCTTACCTTTTTTGTCTTGTTCGCGCGCTCAATGTACTGGCTCGGGAACGCGATAACGATGTATCATTCGATTCGCGCTGCCGAACACGCCGATTTTGCAATCTCGCGAACAATATGTCCCGAGTTGCATAAAAGTTCCTCGAAAATGTTTAATGTGTTTCTTGTGCTACAAAAAGTCCTCATTTATGTGTTATTTGGTTGTAGTTTTGTCTTATTGGAGCATGGACCACTTCCAGTTTTTTTCTGTCCTCTATGTAATGATTTCTTGTTTATGGTTGGGGTGACCAATTTGGACGGTGGTGTGTACATTTTGTGAAGCTAAGCATTGTCCCTTTGCCATAGGCATTTATTGTCTGTCTTCTCTTTCTTTTCATGTAGTGGTGGGTGCCATTTTGTGTGTTCTTCCTTTGTGATGATTCTGCCATGTTGTTGTTGGTGGATAGGCCATGTGGTGGCGGCCATTTTGTGTATGCTTCCTTTGTGACTGATTTTGCCATGTTGTTGGTGGCCATGCCATGTGGTGGAGGCCATTTTGGGTACATCCTTTTTCCATGTTGTTTTTTGGTGTCCCTGTCCAGGCCCTATGGAGGCGGCCATTTTGTGTGTCCTTCCTTAGTGCTTTTGCCATAGGCATCCAAGGTTTTTGGAGGTACTACTACTCACAGCCATAGGTGCATTCAAGTTAATCAACTCTTTTTGTGGTGTATCTTTAATTACATCGTGTATGGCTTTGGATTGCTTCACATTTTTTTTATGTTGGTACTTTCTGCTTTTGGTTGCTTGTGTGTAACTAATATGGCACTCCCTGCCAGTAGGTAACCTTAGGAATACTGCTCGCGTACTTTTGGTAAATTCGCACAGTGTGAGAACGTGACCTTACCTTTTTTGTCTTGTTCGCGCGCTCAATGTACTGGCTGGGGAACGCGATAACGACGTATCAATCGATTCGCGCTGCCGAACACGCCGATTTTGCAATCTCGCGAACAATATGTCCCGAGTTGCATAAAAGTTCCTCGAAAATGTTTAATGTGTTTCTTGTGCTACAAAAAGTCCTCATTTATGTGTTATTTGGTTGTAGTTTTGTCTTATTGGAGCATGGACCACTTCCAGTTTCTTTCTGTCCTCTATGTAATGATTTCTTGTTTATGGTTGGGGTGACCAATTTGGGCGGTGGTGTGTCCATTTTGTGAAGCTAAGCATTGTTCCTTTGCCATAGGCATTTATTGTCTGTCTTCTCTTTCTTTTCATGTAGTGGTGGGGGCCATTTTGTGTGTATTTCCTTTGTGATGATTCTGCCATGTTGTTGTTGGTGGACAGGCCATGTGGTGGCGGCCATTTTGTAGATACTTCCTTTGTGCATTTATCATTGGCCTCCCTGCTTTTGGTCTGATCTGATAGTAGGCCAGAGTCCCAGAGGTAGTAGTTAGCGGGGCTGCTTTATGTAGCTGTTTCTATTCGGTCTATTCAATTACCATCATTAGGGCATGTGTGTATGCCATTGCATTCCCAAATTTGTTGTCTGGGCAGGGGTGTAGGTAACTTTTTTGTGTGTGTAATAATTTTATGCCTTGTATGTGTTTTTGCAGTGTAGGTTTCCAACCTCTTAGCCATGGGGTATTTTGATTTTCCTTGCATTAACCTGTCATGTGTAGCAGGCATCCTCCTTTTTCTGTCCATATTGGTATATATAGGCCTGCTTGACTTTATTATTGGTTCTTTCTGGACTTCATGTGGCTGGGAGCTGTGGTGCTGGTAGTATTAGTCTTCTTTTTTGTGTTTTATACATTGGCCTGTGTGTCTTTCAATTGTTCATGTTGGCTTACTGCTTGTTTGACTGATGTTGTTCTGTCTTCTTTGCTTGTAGGTGCAAAAAAAAAGACTGAGGAGGTGCTGGTTGTTTTCATCCATCGCCCGTTCTACTGCCAGACGGACGTCCTTCAGTTGTACGCCACGTGTGGTGTGTGACTCATCTGACCACACATCTCTGCAATTTGTGCTACTGAGTGCTGCTGTGTGCTAACATCAGAAGAAGATGGGCCCTAAGAAAGCAGGTACCAGGTCCTCCACCACCAAGAAAGTTGCTGAGAAGAAGGTACAGAAGAAGGAAGTGTCACTTAAGGCTGGTATGGACCCCAAAACCTTTTTTGGGCCCCCAAAAGGTACGCCTGCAGCAGCGGTGTCCGGGGTGCAAGCTGGGGCCAGCACATCCGCATTAGCGGGGGCAAGCCACCAACCCAGGGCCAAGCACATGAGGGTCGAAGAGGTAGCCAGCCTAGTGTTACAAAGCAGTGATACTGAGCCTGAACTAAACTTATCGCTGTCTCAAAGTAGTACACAATCCACGCAAGATGAAAGTGCTCAACAACCGCCGCCAGCAGTAGATGTTCAACAACCATAACCACTTCCCGCAATAGTTGTTGAAAAACCACAACCACCGCCCGTAATAGTTGTTCAACAACAACAACCAAATCCCACAATAGTAGTTGTTGAAGAACCACAGCCCGCTATAGTACTTCCTCAAGAACAACAACCACCATCTCCGCTTGCAATAGTAGTAGTTGTTCCTCCCGATGTCGGGGCAGTTCAGGAAGTAGAGCCTCATTCTGAGCAAGAAGAAGAGGAAGCCACTTCTGGAGGTGATCTACTGTCTTTCAATTTACGAAAGGAAAGGAGGGTTAGTGGCAGTGCATCGAGTTTTTCGCCAAGCATCCCTTCAGATGACCTTGATAATGAATGGCGTCCACCACGAGTATCTGAGCATTCAAAGGAGAGACATCCCAAGACCAGGCTAGGAAAAAGGAAGGATCCTTCAAGGCTTGAACTTATGGAGGTCGATGTAGGTGAGCAGGATACTGCTGGTGATAAAGACGGGTCTGACACTGACAATGTCATCATCACGAGCATTATTCCTGGTGCAGAGGATGTAGAGACCAGCATTTTCACCCTATCCAGAAGGGCTGCGATTAGTGATGAGCAGGTAGCACGTATAACTCCTACACACTCAGCACCCAAAGTAACACCAGCTCCCATTTTTCATCAGCGAAGGCCCGGCAGCGTGCGACATCCAGCACAAGCGCCACCTCAACAGAAGGAGGTAGTGGCAGTACTAGTACTGAGCTGTCACATAGGGAAATTCAACAAAAATCCTCCAGTTCATCCGGCATTGGAAGTGGGTCCTCCTCTTCCTATGGCAGGAGACAAAAGTTTAGCTCCCCAGTCTGGGATTTTTTTACGGTTCACCCACATCAGGAGAACATTGCTATATGCACCATTTGTCATACCAATGTTAGTCGTGGTAAGATTGGTACAAACTATGGTACTGGAGGCCCAACGACCCATATGAAAAAAACACACGCAATTCAGTGGGAGAACCACCTTGCAAGCTTAAAAAATGTAAGCACTGGTGTTGGTGGGGATACAGTAGTACAAGGTCCACTCATGGAAGAAGAGGGAGACGATGACCTTCTATCTGGGAGTGGTACACAAATGAGCCCTGTCGCCAGCACTGGAGTGGTGCAGTCCAAATCCTCCGCATCAGCAACTTCTCAGTGGCACCAGAGTCAGCCGGAGACACCAAGGAGTGCAAAGTCTGCGTTGAAAGGTGGTCCATCTAGCAGAACAGAAAGAATTACCAAGCAGCTTACCATTACTGGCATGTTTAGGCAGGAGGGAAAGTACGAGCGGAACCACCCAATAGCACGTTTGTACAATGCGAAACTTGCAAAAATGTTGGCACTCGACCATCTCCCATTTTCATTTGTTGAGGCAGTGGGATTTCGGGAATTAGTGGCAACACTCGCCCCAAAATGGGACGTTCCCAGTCGCTACTATTTTGCAAGAGTTGCTATTCCAGCACTACACCACGACGTGCTGGAATTGATTGGGAAAGCCTTACAACAGAGTGTTGTCCATTGTATCCACCTGACAACAGACATGTGGAGCAGTCGCGAAGCCACAGCAGATTACATGTGCATCACCACACACTGGATCTCTTTTGCAGGTGTGAAAGACAAGTTAACTTCAGGCCTTCTTGACGTTGCTGGGATTTTCAATGATACTCGCAGACATGCAACTGTAGCCATGTTTGGTATGGAGAAAAATCATACTGCTGAAAACATTTTGTCTGACTTTAACAGCAAGGTCTTTAAATGGCTGAAACCAAGAGGCCTTAAGATTGGTTTTGTTGCCACCGACAATGGCAGTAATGTAGTGAAGGCAATGAGAGATGGACAGTATTTCAGGGTACCCTGTTTGGCACACTGCATTAACTTAGTCGTGCAAGACTTTCTGAAAACTGAAGCCAAAGTCAGCAACATACTGACCATCTGCAGAAGAATATGCCGCATTTTAACCATTCTTTTAAAGCGCGGAAGCTGCTACGCGTCATTCAGCGGGAGCATAATTTGCCAGTCAAAGCACTGATCCAGGAGGTCCCAACACTTTGGAACTCTACTTATTTCATGCTTGAGCGTCTCTTTGAGCAGTACATACCACTGAATGCTTATGTAATGTCAAGAAGATTAGTGGATCCTACTGTTAATCTTAAAACCCTGACCGTTGAGATGTGGCAGTGGGACATCATTAAATGCTTGACAGAGATGCTACAACCTTTTGAGGTCTTCACACTTGCAGTTAGCAGGGAGGACTGTACTATGGGCCAAGCCATCCCATTGTTGTACATGCTCGAGCAACAGCTGAAGGAGGTCTGTGAAACATACGAAGGTGACGAAGAAAAAGTTGATGCATATACCTTGGCCAAGGCCTTAGCCAACCGCTTATCTGGAAATGCAAGGCTTCAAATGATTGTGTCAGATCCAAATTACATAACTGCAACAATCTTGGATCCACGGTACAAATTGTTTGTCAGCAGTAGCGCAGTAATTCCTTTTTCAGATGGGGATGTTGCCAATTACAAAACTTCCATAGCTGTGGATCTAATGATTTAGAAACTGAACGGCTGTTACTTAAAGGCCTGCCAGTGCCAGCCCAGGACAGTCAAAGTACTCCAGGCCATCCTCCTGAGGCAAGTTCATCAGAGCATGAGAGCAGTGCGTCCGCTTCCCAGCAGGCACCAACAGTACCAAAAGCAGCACCTACACGATCTGATTCAGCAGACACAACCAAAAGCATAACTGCTTTTTTTCTACAGAAGGGGATGGGTAAGTCCGTTGCTGTTGCAAAGGGGAAAGAGGAGCAGCAAAGCCGAGCACCAATGAACACTGAGCGGATGGTTCAGGCCTATCTGGATGACACAACAGAGGTGTTCATGGAGCAAAGCCCATTGGTCTATTGGTATGAAAGAAGGAGACAGTGGCCAGTGCTGAGCAGGCTGGCGATAAAGTATCTGGCTTGTCCTGTAGCCAGTGTCGCCTCTGAGCGGGTTTTCAGTGCTGCTGGTGCCATTGTGACATCGAAAAGGACCAGTCTCTCCCCCAAAAGCGTTGAGAGGCTGACAATGATAAAAATGAATCAACACTTCATACCACCAGACTATACTGTACGTGAATCAGAGCAGGATGAAGAAAGCGAGCCCGAAGATATCATCACTACTGTGTTACATGACCTACTTCTGTCCGAACCCCCAGAGTTTGAGGACGAGCACCTCTTCCCTGACCAATAGGCTTTTAAATTGTTACTTTCTCCCTTCTTTTATTTGTGTTATTTATTTTCTTATTAAAAATGACTTTCTGGTGCAAAACTGCTAATATTAAAATAAAAACCACAACCAAATCCATCCCCACCACTCATTCTTTTTATGTACCTACTGGAGTTGCACGCCTGTGCATTTATTTTCACTGTATCTTTTTTATTTACCTCCTGGAGTTGCACGCCTGTGCATTTATGTTCCATGTTGACTGCACTCCTCAGAGTCTTGCTCCATCTTCTTGACTCCCACTCAAGTCAATACAATTCCATCTTGGCAGCCATACATTTGATGTTGTAGATGGAGTATAGTACAATAACAATAATGTAGCCTCTAACAGTCCCTCCATAACAAGTGAACCGTACATGACTACAGCCATCCTCTATTTCATTTGAAATCTGCAACTCATCACTGCCTTACTGAGTCTTACTCTTAAGGCTACCACCTCTGTCTGCAGGCATTCATAGACGACTTTTCAGTGTCAAAAGAAACTTGAGCAGGCATCCACAACTGAAGTCAACTTGTTGTGACTCGCATTACAAAGGCTCGGCAGCATCTGTGATCAATCATCTGACAGTGAAAGAGAAGAGCAAAACAGGTATATTAAATGAATGATGCCATGCATTACATTGGATGTATTGTTTTGCTGACTCTGAGCAAATGTGCATGGAGTTGAAGTATACTAGTAACTTCAGACTCACGTGATAGCCAATTTTTCCATGTTATTTAATAATAAAAATTATTTACGCACTTGTGTTCCTACTACTACAGATGCAGTCAGGACTTAATTTATCGTAGTCACTCACTACAGACTGAGTTGCTGTTGCTGATAATGATGGTGACCACCATATCTTTGCTGTCAGGCAGTTGGATCTGAGCTGATTGATGCACGATGTTTCTTGGAGTGGAATACAAGGTAATAAATAAATACAAATAAGAGGCACAGCACAGTAGACCCAGGCTACTACATGTGTGTGCACTGTGCAGTGGTAGAGTACAATAGTGGTATGATTGATGACTGAGAATGACGCATTGATTTTGTTGATTAATTTTGTAAATGCTAGGTTGCTTTTTCAATTTCATTCACCTTTCTGTGGCTCTGTGAAATTTTGAGGGAAATGAAGTTTGTATTACGGGCGACCCTGTGTCGTCGTGGGCCTGTTGTGTGCTAGCTCCTGTCTTTTTTTGTACTTCTAGATTAATAATGATGTGCAACTAGTAGACTTATACATATTGTATCCAAGCCGCCTCAGTCTGAAAGTCCTCTCATACGACTACTCCTCTTGTATTATTTTTTTTATCTTCACTGTATTACAATTTGTTTAGGTCATTCACATTCTTTTGTATTTGCCTTTTCTTTTTCAGGCTGGACGTTTTTCACCCACTGCTATTATACTATGAGCATCAACTCTCACCCTTACCACAAATCCTCATCATCAAGCAATTGGATGACGGGAAACCAAGAATGATATTCAGCGTGTCCTTTTCTTACGTTTATTGCTTACATTCATTGGCTAGCGGATCAACATCATAAATCATCGTCTTCATTGTTTTGCTTTTGTTGTCTCCAATCTCCATGCGTACTGTTTTTCTTTCTCAAACTTTTCCCAAAACCCCCGTACCCATCCATTCACCAAACCCTAACCCTCTTCCCCCGGGCTGCGTGGTTACATTGAGGTGTGATGTTTCTTACATTAAATATACACCAACAATTTGATCACGCGCTTGCTGGGGCAGATGTAGTGAAAGCAACAATAGTGAAATGTCAACAAGGCATGGCCAGGATCTTCTGCGGCTTCCCAACTCAAGATCTGTGTATAACGCCAAATAATTTACCATTAACATCAAACAACGAATACATCTAATGAATTGGCGTAATTGTTTGGGTTTAAGTTTAAAGCATTATGATTTAGAAAAGCTTGACGTTGCAGTGAGTACTACAACTACAGTTGAACTTCTTATCTTCTCTTGCACTTAGTTTCCAGTCCCCAAAACCATTGTTTTGTTTCAGTTTAGCAGTTGCAATATTGGGTCAGCCATGCAATGTACTGTACTTACTTATACTACCCCCACATTGTCTGTCACGCAAATGACTGCCTCTTTCTTTTTGTCTCTAAATGCTACTGGCAGGGTCTGTCTACTACTACTATCACAGAAGTTCTGAACCACAGATTCTTCGCCATTGTCTTGGGAAACAAATGCAGCCCTTGCAGTGCCACACTTCATCATAAATCATCATCATCATCAGCAATCACAGGTAAGATAAGTTTGCAGTGAGGTATAACGCAAGACAGACTGGTAGTTCTTCTAATACTACAAATATAACTCGGTGAGGGTTTACCGCATCTATCTGTCTGCATGTTAAAGATGTGGGCAATATATTTTTTTATTAGAAAGCACTGTCCGCCGACCTGCATGGCCAATTAAACCTTGCGATGTTGCACAACGTACATTATTTGGTGAAACAGTCCCCCCTCCAACCCCCCAAGAAACGCAAATGAACTTCAAATGTTTTCTTTTGAACATAACTTTGTGTCTCGTTTATTTTTAACATAATATAATATATAAATAAAGATGATACAAAAATAAAATATATATAAATCTTACACCACAGCTGTCCCTACCCGCCTCCCCTAACCCCAACCAAATTCCCACGTTCAATGTAATGTAAAAAAAAACCAACACCCAATTCCCACCCACCAACAAAAGGATTGAAAAAGGGGCAAACAACAAACAGGGTCCATCTCAAAGCCGGCGGGCTTTTAAGTGTTTATCAACCAGGATCTTAACACGCTCCTCTATTTGAGTTTTTGTCTGACTAGTCTGAGCCTCCAGCCTGGCTACCCGGAGGAGAATCTTTCTCTGGAACTGGCGGCACCTACATTGGCATGCATGTTGTTGTGGGGGGGTGGACGATGCTGGAAAAATCTGGCGGCGGGCGGCTGCCTGACCACGCCGACGTACTCCTGCAGGCTTGGGGGCCAGGGCATTGGAAGAGGCAGCAGCTGCTGCCGCCGCCTCCTCCTCCTCCTCCTCGGCCTGAGCCACCAGCCGGCGGTAGGCCTCAACGATGGCCTGCAGTTTCCGCTGCCGGGCCCGGACTGCCAACTCCTTCCTCGTTGGTTTTGAAGGAGTAACTATAAAGAAAGAGACAGAATTGTTGTAATCCAAAATCCCAGCAAATCAAGAACACAAAATTTATCCAACACATAGTGGGCGGCACAGTACAGTAGCACTAGCAAGCAAGCTGAGTACAAAAAATGTTGTTTTATCTATCTTGAACATTCTACGGCTTATATACTTAATTTGTTTGACTTTTTGGCACGGCATTATGCCTGCCCTAGTAGCATAGCATGGGTGTACTTCAACGGTCACACACATACGAACACCTGTCTTTTTCATATCTCGTTTTTTTATATCATATACTCTGTGCTTCCGGGAAAAGTGACAGTCTCAAACTAACATTAATTAACAGGGGCCAGCTAGTACTAGTAAATGTCTAGTATAGAGACTATCATTCTTTATATCGCGCAACAAACGTTAGGTGGTTTGTGTTTCGCCAGCAACGGCTCGGAATGCATCCAGTCGTCCCCTCCTTCCCTTGCCTTTGGGTTTAACCAAAACACCGCTGCTGACACTAGTATCCACTATCCACTAACCACTGATATTGGATGTGTCTCCCACCCACGCAGGCAGCTGTGTTTTCCCCTTTCTATGCTTCCACAACAACCCACACATCCGACTGCTATCAACCACCTGCATTGCTGATTCCAAAGTATCCTTCTATATTATATGATTGGTGCTTTTTCCTTGCTCCTTTCATCATACTTTAAATCAATCTCCTTAGTGTTAATCCATCGCGGTCATGTAATGTTGTGGATAAGACTTTTTTAGTCTGCCACCAACCTTTCACAGCTGAGTTGTAGTCACATAGAAGAGGCCTGTATAACTTATTTTATCAATTCTCGCCGGTGGTAATGCTATTGCTAAGCTTGGTAATGACAAAGGTGGCGTCATATATTGTCCAGTAGAACTTCAAGTTCATTATAAATATCAGAGTACAGTGAGGAAGTTTTCCCCACCCACCAAGTAATGCGGATCACTATTGAATGTAACTTACCATCGCCCACCGTTGTTGGCTCCTCCCCCGCTGCTGCCGGTGCTGCTGTAGGTGCCTCTGGTCCTCCATTCCCCTCCGGGATCGCCTCTGCTGATGCCGTCGCAGCGCCGCTGTCCCCGTCAGCACTGGTGGATGGTACCGGTTCTGCACAAATAAAAATAAGTACACCTTTTTAGATGCATGCACAGCCCCCATTGTACTTGTTCACCAAGAATGGAGTTCTGCAAAACAGTTAAGTACAACGTAATCAGTAGTAGTCCACATTGCCTAGTACAGCAGAGTAACTAACGCACTACACATATTAGCATTTATTTGGTATGGTATGGTACCCAAGCTCATCTCATCTATACTGCTACTGTAGTCCTTGGAAAGTTAGACTGAACCATGTAACCTAACCAGTTTGTACATCAATGACATGTCTACAGTTTTGCGCATGCTACCTCGCAGCCTGTTGCGCAGTACGAGAAGACGCCTTTGAGGCCACATGATTGTTCAAAGCATACACCTGAAGAGTTTGGAAAATAAAAAGGCCCGTATTTACTTTTTGAATGTGGATTGTGGAATGGAGTTTGCTTACAGCCTCAGGTTACACCTTTTTTTTAGCATGACAGCTAAAAACTTGCATAAATGTATGTAATGTTTTCATACTGTCTAACGTGCACCACTTTTGTCATTATCTTTCGGCAGATGAGAAGATTTCCTTCTACGAAGCAAAGATTTCCAGAGCTTACCAAAAAGAGGCATATGCAACCAGTATACGTTCAATGGTGAGGGGTCTCCGACATTTCCCACATTTCCCTATCGTGCACTGGTAGCTGTACAAATGTAGATTACTTTATTCAGCCTTTTTTAACTCTGGATTTTTTCTGGTGGCCCTTGACGTATTTCACGGAACAACTTAAAAACATTGATGTTACTTACTTAGTTACTTCTAACACAATAAAGGTTTTGAAGTACCACATTGACTCTGAAGTATATTTTCAGTGTCTGTTGTCTTGTAGACTTACCCGAGAGAGTGAGCAAAAGGGGGTTACTTAGGTCATGGATTGTGTAATAAAAGCATTTGGCATCTTCGTATTGGGGTTTAGGAAAGGGGTAATTGAATAATTGACCAATGACTGAGCCCATATAGGTTGTCGTTCATTGAATTGTGGGTTCCTCTGAGTTCTGTGACTGAGGTGTAAGACTGTAAGTAAGTAAGGTCCAACCTGCCTATCACCAACATCCAATTTTGTGGTGCATACATAGTTATGTAAGTGACTGCATTAGAATATCCGCAAGAGTAGTAGTGGTATACTAACGCTTACAAAATAGTAGACCAACATCTGGATGCATACTTGGTTGGTGTCAATTGGCAAAGAAGAGACATTACAGAGGAAAAAGCATAAGCCAGGAGTGGACCCTGTGCCTTCCGCTATTCTATCACAGATTTTTTGAAAAGATTAATACCTTAACTAAAGAGTGGGCAACAGGGCAAGCTTACCTACAGACAGTCTAGTAGTAGCACAGAGAGTCATAACAGAGGCTCTTTGAAGGAACAGAAAGGCAGGGACAGATACCCAATATTTTGAAAACATAATCAAAATCAAAAAAGCATTTGTCAAAATTTAGTTAGGAATGAAATGTCATTAATCGGTTGGAAAAAAAGCTCCGTTAGAAAGTTAGGGAAATATCATTGTTCCAAAAGAAAGCACTGTTGGACTTACTGGGGACAGCAGTAGGATCCTCAGTAGAGGAGCTCTGTGCCTGTGGTTCAGGTTCACCCGCCGACTCGGTCCCAGCCTTCTGCTTGCCCCTGGGTTCTGTGGTTCATGTAAGAAATAATAAAGAAAGAGAAAAGCATTGAGTGCTGTGAAACATAGACAGCACAGCATTTCAAAAACGACTGCTACAACATTCAAAGAAACAAACATTGATCTACCAAATGACTACTGCCTTGCATGATTCACTGACTCTATACTTGGAGAACACAAATCAAATGTTCCATAAACATTCTGATTGCAGATTACTAAGTAACACAGAGGCAGTAACACCTGAACAACACCACCGATTCAAGAATGGGGTAATCAATTATCTGTAAGTAGCCATTTCTTTTTAATTTTTTGCCACCAAAATGCATAGATCACAAGGAGGAGACATGCTTAACTTTGTGCATACTAACACGAAATTGTACGTTCATTGCATCATATTTTGTTTTGCTACTGACTGAATGCTACTGCTGCCCTACCCACTCAATAAACAAACTACATCAGTTCTATGGAGGGCTGAGGCAGGGGCGGCTCTAGGCTCATGGTGGTCCTGGACTCCGGGCCAGGGAGCGTAGGTGGGGGCCCCGGAAGAGGAGGTCGGGGCGGAGCACGGAGGCCAGTGAAGAGGGGGGAGTCAGGGTGTTTGGAAGTGGAACAGAGCCGGAGGCACCAAATCCCTGCCAGGGGCCGCCACGCAAATATGTATCCATCCTCTGAGGATTATTAAATTAAGGATATATATTGGTGGGGTGGCCCCTGGCGTTTGGTGGCCCTGTGCAGTTGCACAGCTTGCACATGCCTAAAGCCGGCCCTGGCTGAGGTAAGAAGAACAAAGTAACTTTTGCATTCATTGCCAGAGGAGGATTCATGCAGAAGAGAAGGCCGTGAAAAAAAAAATGATACAATATGCAAACACGTACAATTATCCATCAACGGCTATTTCACTGACGGACAAAGGAAGGACAAGACTCTATTAATAGCATTAACTAACTTCAGTTCTCTACAATAAAGAAAATCTCACACCAATAAACAGCAAAAGCTAGCGCCAAATTGAACACGCAAGAGTCAGTGAAGATGAAGAAGCGCAGCACAGACCAGTGTCATACAATTACAGTAGATATAATAACGGAATACATCGGAAATGTGACTAGGAGCACCAGTCATCGCGTTACTTATTCAGCCAAGATTTACAAAGATACAATAACAATACTTATACTACTATAGAGATATATATTATACACACACTTTTTTTTTTGGGTAGCCACTTACCAAGACCCACGACCTCGACGCCAAGCAGGTCCAACAGGTCCTGCTCCAGGTCCAAAATATCTTCCCAACGGTGGGTCAGCTGATGGTGGGTACGCCGGATACCGGAGCAGCGGAAGACTGCCCGGCGCACCTTCACCCACCGCCGGAGACGCTCTTCAATATGGTGGTAGCCGGAGCTGGGCCTGCCACCTGCTGCCAACATCAAGGGGAGGTAGCGCTGGATAAAAAACACCAGGGCAGCCACCTCCTCCTCCCCAAAAAGTTGGCGGGGCCTCACCCCTAGGGGGCGCATTCTGCCGCAAGGCAGCCGGGTTTTTTGGGGCACAGGCGCCTTGCCCTTTGAGCCGCCGCTGCTGCTGGCGCCCTTGACCATGGTTCTGGGTGGAGGGGAGAAGAAAAGTTCAACACAAAAAGGTAGGGGAAAGAAGAAGCAAGGTAAAAGAAGGAAGTAAAATAAAACAATAGAAAAGTTGTAAAAGTAGAAATAAAATGAAAAATATAAACCTAGGCACAGAGAGAGATAGGTAATAACTAAAGAAAGTTTGAAAAAGTGGGTAAAAAGACCAGGATTGAAGAGATTTCACCAAGATGCAAAAGTAGGCCCAAAACCATAGCCAGAGTGTGTGATCCAAGATGGCTGCGCCCATCGCGACCGCGTGGGTAGGTTCGTGTGATATTTAGCGCGATCACGCACTTTTGTAGTGCGAACGAGAAGATGAGTTCCCGAACATGTCTTGCACAACGCGACCATGTAACTTGTGACCCGGAACAGGAAATAAGGGAACGCAAGCAGGCGGGACAAACCTCTGGGGTAACTTAGCGCGCTAGCCATCCCGAGCATGCAGGCAACGCCCCGAACACGCGCACCGCGCTCCCGAAGACGAAAAACGGCGCGCGAACGGGCCTAGCAAGCAACTACACATGGCTGCGGAGCTACGCGTAGTTCGCGGAGTGCAACTACGTCTTCGCGTAGCTCCGCGGAGTCTGACTCCGCGAACTACGCCCAGGGTTACTTTAATTACTGTGGGTGGATAAATAACTCTTCTGTTGCCCCTTTTGTGAGCTCCTGTGCAATATATATAAACTTGTGGATTCCTTGTGAGCCATTGTTCTATTTATGTGACTGGACTTTTCCCCTAACAGTTGTGTCTTCTGGTCACCAACATTGATCGACGGAGCGTCAGATGGAACGGAGGAGTGCCGCAAATAAGAGGAATGGCTTGATGCATGCAACTTCCCAAATTCAACAGGACAAGTATAACAACATACAGTAACAGTATCCATTCGTTTCTACTTATCTTTTAAGTAATGTTATTGCTGTGAACTTCTATGAGTGTGACTCTGCATTTCTTTGCTCTCTGCTTCTAAATGTATCCCTCCAGCCATTGTATAGTTTTACTTTCTATTTTCCAAACTAATTTAATGAACAAAGTGTTTCTCTGAGTGCAGAGATAGGCAAGTGAAAACGCATAATTACTGCAGCCCTGTACTGTCGCATTCTTTCATTCATTAGAAAGTACAACTTACTTTAAGTAACCTAACCATCCATTTAGCAATCAACTTCATGCCTGCAGAAATGCATGCACTTCCTTTATGTCCCTTAAAATATTTATGGATATCTTCGTATCCAAAGATTTGTTTATCTTCATTTGTTGCTTGTCCATTTTGTGTTTTTTTTTCCTCTCTCAACAAAACTTTCCCAAAAAACCCCATTCTCATCCAATTTCCAAACCCTAACCCTCTTTTCCTGGCTGTGTGGTTTTCATTGATGTGTGAGTAAATGACAGCAATAATTCCAGACATTTGCTGGGGTGGATAAGGTCATAGCAACTGAAAATGAATTAAATTTCAAGGCTGGTGAAGGAATCGTAGGATATATTATTACTCAGCTTGACACAGACCCATGACTATTGGCAAATCAAAGCAGATTTTCATGGGCGCCATCAACTGAATTGATCATGAAGAACATCCTCCTCCTACACGTGGCAAATGATTACGCTGCTTTGTCCTTCACCTTCAGTACTATTTCTTGTAGTAGTAGCCAATGTCAAATTCCACGCAAGTAGTAGTTATACTTTCAATACTTTCGCATTTGTAAGGCTACATTTTGGCACTGTTCTAATGTACTCTCACGTGCTATAGTATCTATTGTACCGTTCTAATACTCCACTCAGGCCAATCAAGGTTTCAATTTCTTTTTTTTCATATGCTGCAACTGCCACTGTGTACCACCAGTAGTCCCACCGCTATGATGCCATTTCAACTGCCCGGGATTGCCAACCTTAATCGCCATTTGCCATGCAGCCAGCCCTGTGCCTAGCCCTATTTTCAAACACGAATTACAGGTAAGATAAGCATTTGGGGGGAGGAAGAATAATGGAGTAGTATGAGAGACGAGAGACTGGCGGTAGTACTAGTAAAGTCCTAGGACAATTGAATTCACTAACTCTGTGAGAGGCACTTACTTTTGTAAACATTTGGGCAATTACTTACACAATTTGAATCAAGAAGCCACTTAAGTTTCAGGAAAACAAACTTACAGTTAACCCCCCCCCCTCCAGCCTCAACTGCAGTAAAAACATGTATGCTATGTTTATGTTGAAAGTAATAATTATTTATATCCCTAACAAAAATAAACTATCCCGCAGGACCCGACCCACCCCCCTACCTAACCCCAAAGAATGTCCGTGAAATAAAAAGTCCCTAAAGTCCAAAAAACCCAACTCCCAATTCCCACCCCCCAAAAGTCTTTAAAAAAGGGGCAAGGGACAGTCTCTCCTCCTCTAATGCCGCCGGCGGTGTACTTTTTGGGCCAGGTGGTCATGCCCCTTGCGGAGGTTCTTGAGCAGGATTCTCATTTTCTTCTGCTCCTGCTCAAGGTAGGACACCCTGAGGGTTAGGTGGTGCACGCGTGCCTTGCACCTGCTGTGGGGGGCAGCTGATTTTTTGGCTGCTTGGCGGTGGCGGGTGGCTGCGGTACCACGGCTCCATACCGCTGGAGGCCTGCGCTGACTGGCTGACCCAGGGAGCACGGCGGAAGATGCAGCTGTCGGTGTGGATGTTGTGGAGGTCGACTGCGTGTCCTCCTCCTCCTGGGCCACCAGCCGCCGATATTCGGTGACAGTCGCCTCCAGTTTCTGTTGCCGGGCCCGTCTAGCCAGCTCCTTCCGTGACAGTTTGGAAGGAGCATCTATATGAGGAAAGAAAAACATAGTCTGTAACCAATGCTCTTTCAGATTAACACAACATAATTCAGCAGAAAGTTGTGTCACAGTAGAACTAGCAACTTGCAAGCACAGTACATAAAATTTGTGGCCTGTACCTATCTAACCTCCCACTTCTTCAGCCTTGCTCTAACATTAGTGGGAGTTTCAGGAATCAATTCTATGAGCACTATGACTCACTACATTAGAGTCGACTATGACAGTACACCAGTCTTATTTTTATTCTTCTCTCTTGTTTAGCGAAATTGGTACGTAAACTTCTGGAAGCCAGCATAATGCCAGCGCAGTCAACTTGCACCCGAGAAAAACAGACACACGCCATGATGACACAGGCTTGCGTTACTGTACCAGTCCAGTACATGCAGGTGGTGAGGCTCTTACTTTTCTATTATGGGTGGCACTGAGAATACTCTGTTACAAGGGCTACTGATTAATTAATTTAACTTTCACCCTGCAGTGCCAATGACTACTAGAAAAGGAAAATGAAGAATATAAATAATATAATTATCTATCCCTTCACAGGATATGTATTTGATTACATATGGGATGACTTTAGGTGCTTTGTTTTTTATTGAGTGAACACTGATAGGCCACACATGAATGACAGAGTTGTACTAAAATTATTAACAGAGGTAGTGAGTGGCCCCCGTAATTGCCAGATATATGCTGTGCTTGCAATACAAAGTACTGCTACTATTCATGGTAGTATTCGGAAAAACGACAACTTCTATTTCTTGCCTTTCCTACACTGGAACGGACGTGCGGGTGTGGTGTTACATTCTCTTCAAAGTAACACTTAGTTCATCCAGTGACCGTCTACTCTCTCTAAATACACATATGCTATCTAAGCATGGGCGAATTTTGCAAATTTGCGATTCGCGAATTTGCGTATTCACAAATTCGCAATCCACAAAATTCGCGAACTTACCAGTTCGCAAACGCGAACTCACTTGTCGGGTCGCAACGGTCGCGACCATGTTGTTTCTACGTCTGGTTCATCACAACACCCTCTGTTTCACCACTGCTACCCTCTGGTTCACCCATGCCACCCTCTGGTACATCACTGCCACCCGCTGGTTCATCACTGTAGATTATGGGGGGAAAAGCACACCTGCCCTGCCTCAAATGACATGAATTAATTTGGGGCTGAATAATGTGTCACTGAATTTGCGCTGGCACCTGCTTCCTTAGCTGTAAGCGCTTCCTGATTAATGATGAGCTTGAACTTTTGCACCTGCTAAGTGCTTTCAGTTTTGCAAAATTCGTTAGCACACCTGCCCTGCCTCAACTGACATGAATGAATTAGGGGCTGATTAATTTTTCACTGAATTTGAACTTCCAGTCTGGCACCTGCTTCCTTATCTGTAATTGCTTTCTGTTGCAGTGTAATGTTTTTTAACAGGACCTTTGTGGCATACTTGTAGCTATTCTCTGAGCCTGCTGTGAGGGTCAGAGCAGGGTCATAGAATAGTTGCAAGTAGGCAACTGAACTCTGGAGGGGGCCCTCAAGAAGCACTACAGGGAATGGTTACTAATGATGAGCTTGAACTTTTGCACCTGCTGAGTGCTTTCAGTTTTGCAAAAATCGTTTTTCTGCAATTTCGCAGGATTCACGGGGCGCAAATTTGCGCAAGATCGAATTCGGAAGCCGCGAATTCGTGAGAATATGCGATGTATTTTTTTGCGGCGTGTTAGTTCCCGTGGTTTTTTGCGTTTTTGCAAGCCGCTTGTAGCGCAACGACGCGAAGTTACCCTAGCGGTCGTACATGGGCACGGCCATCTTGTTTGCGTGACGTGTTTCCGTTTCCGGGCGCTATGTGTAATCTCTCAAAGTGTGCGGCTCGCTAGTACAAGTTCGCGTGTGATCGCGGGGGAAATCTCGCGCAAATCTACCCACGCGGTCGTGAACGGGCGCGGCCATCTTGTTTTTCATTCATTGCTATGGTTCTGGGCATGCTTTCTGTATCCTCTCTCAATCTCTGCCATTCTTTGCTTGCTTGAAGTTTTTTTGATCTATTTTACTTATTATCTATCCCTCTATTTTTCTAGCTCTATATTTTTGTGTTTTTTCTGCTACTTTTGGTTAATTTTAAACTACTTTTTTAAACTCTTTTCTTTTCTTCTTCCCTATTCTATTTCTTATTTCTTATTTACCTTCCTTTCTGCCCAGACCATGGTAAAGGGAGCCAGGAAGCAGCCTGAGAAGGGGAAGGGTCCCGCACCCCGCGCCCGGCTCTCTTGTGGGCGTTTGAGGGGGGAGCTAGTGATGCCACGGGAGATCTTTAGCGCGGAGCAGGTGGCCACACTAGTGTACTATGTACAGTGCCGCCTCCCCAGGACCATTGCGGCAGGCGGAAAGATCGCAAGCGGCTACGGGCTCCGGGAGCGCCGGAAGCAGTGGGAGAAGGTGTGCCGGGCCATGTATGAACACTCTCGGGTCCGGCGCACCTACAACCAGGCCACCCACCGTTGGACGGATCTCCTGGACCGGGAACGTGACCTGCTCGACCTGCTCGGCGTCGAGATCCCCGGGCTTTGTGAGTAGTAGTAGCTATTTCATCACTACTCTGTTTTCTCCTGCTCTGTGTGTTATTATATTGCAAATTTTTGTTTTTTACCAAAAGCAATAATGCTGCCGATTACATTGTAGGTAAATTATATTTTAAAATCTTCTTTGCATTTCAGGTGCACTGCTCTCCTTCTCAGTAGCGTTGCTACTATGCTTATTTGTTTTCGATTTTGTGTTCATTTCATTGGCCTGAGAAATTATGTGTGAGTGTAGTTTACAGAACTGCATAATGCCAGACACTAAGGCACTAAGGGGCAGATTTGCAATTACCGGCGCATCCCTGCAAAGTAGCAGGGATGCGCCAGTAATTGTGCTCTACGCCACCACCACCCATGGTGCGCCGTATTTACAATGCGGTGCACCATGGGCCTAAAACGTCACCGAAGCGTTACGCATCTGTGCCGTAAAGGCGGCGCATTGCTGGAGTTGCGTCGCAACGATGGTGCAGCTCCAGCAATGCTCTGGGGTGCCTTATCTCCCCAATGCTGCGTCAAGCCGAACGTCTGCTTCAAGCAGGTGCAGAGTTTGAGTGACGCATCATTGTCCTAAAAGTGACTGATTGAAATCTTGTAGATTTCCCTCAGCCACTTTTAGGATGCATTCCTACGCATGAACGCCCTCCCTTGCACCAGAATGCCCCCTGATAGCACAGGGATTTACAACGTGATGGATCTCCCATATGCGTCACGTTGTTAATATACGCCGCACCATGGCGCCTCTTTTGTTCTGACACTGCGTCACAAAAGTCACGCAACACCTGAGCAAAAGGGCCGCAAGGGGCTTGTAAATCTGCCCCTACAGACTCAAGTCCAGTCCTTCCTTTGTACACCTGGCAATAAGAAGAAATAGTGGTGGTGGATTGATAGTTTGAGTATTTTAATGACTGGTTAATGTAGTAGGAAACTTTTTAGTGTTGTCATTGATCTGCAATCACGATGGAGTTTGTCTGTCACTTCGCGTGCTGCGGACCGCTGACTGCCAGTCCTAGGCGAACCTTTTTAGTAGTTTGTTTAGTGAGTTACATAACTTTCCAAGTCGACGGTCCGCAAATCAACCAATACTAATATATCGTAGTAGACCACATGAGATAGGTCAATATATCCCGTGGAATAGTTGTCTATTTGCTATTTCGCCAAAATATTTTGTTATTGTTCTTTTGAAATGTTTGATTTGGTTGACAACAATCATCCATGTTTTCGGGTCTTTCTTTCTTTCATGTTGTACATCAGCTCCCTCCAGGGGCAAGAGAAGAGAGGAGGAGGTGGTATCGGCTGCTGCTGCTGTAGAAGGCCAGGATCGGTCAGGCGAGGGCTCCTTTGCTGGCCCCAGTAAGTTTTTATTTTAATATAGAGTACCTATTTTTTCCTAGCGTTCCTCATTTGATTTTTTCTAAATCGTCTTTGATCTTCTTGTAGACTGTATCTAAATTCTTATCCTGCCTCTACTATGACTCCCTGTGGTATTACTAGATTATTCTTATTAGTCTGTCTGTGTAGTTAACTAAGATTGCACATTTGGCAAAAGGTGTTAAACGAAACTCCCATTCTAGTCAGCATTAGCTCTATGCACTGAGTGCAGTCCTCTGGGATTGTCCATAATGTCTTTTCAAGTCTTCTAAATGTTTATGCTTTGACAATTCCCAACAATAAAATGTGAATGACCACCAAGAAAGAATAAGATACTACTTTACTTTTGGTTTGGATAGGAGGACAATCCATACTACTACTGTTGCAGGGACAAATCTGCACAAACAGAACTATGGACACTAAATAGTGCATTGGTTATCAATTATAATAGGCGAAGGTAGACTTTCCACATACCTCAGTGATAACAGACTTTGAAGAAACCCCAATCTCCTTACTGACTAGATAGTGTGACAGAGTCATTTAGCTCCCGGATTCATCGATGATTGATCCCCAATGATGATTATCCAACGCAGGACAAGAGTACGGAGTCAGAGTCCAGAAGTGTCAGAGGCACGGACTCATGCTTGCAAATTGCAAAACCTTTTGCTCAGTCACTCTTGACCAAAAAACACAGAGGCTATTTAAGTTTTACAGCTTTATTAAAAGTAAAAACATTTATTAAAATCAAGCTTGTCATAAAACATAAACGGTTGATTAAAAATGGAAAAGTGCTTAGTGATTTATTTCACACATTTATTGTGGGCGAGCCGAGCCCTCACCTGATGTGAACTTTAATTTTTCTTTTTGGTGCTGAATCGTTGGTCACTCCGTCCTAGTGATGATGATCTGATCTTGCTCTTGTTCTTAGAAGTGAAGCTTCTGTCTGTTATGAGAAAAATGGTGCGTGTTAAAAAGCAAGCATTCATCAGTTGTGCCAAAAAGTGCAGCAAGACAACACCCTTCCCTGGAAAAAGGGCCATTTTTACTTTAGAGTAGACAGTCACAAATTATTAGATTGGTTTCTGTATTCACATTTCTTCATTCCTAGACAAAATACTAGTGAGTGGTGTATGTCTATGACATCTAACATTCTTAAATGTACTTTGTAGGTGGAACATCTGGTGCCGGGCCCAGCGCGGAGGTGGAGGAGGACACTTCTGGGGAGGAGGCGGTGCAAGTGCCGGAGGAAACTGCTGTGAGGGTTGCCACGGTAGTGGCGGGCAGTGGTAAGCTCCTATATTCCTTACTTATTGAGATTGCAGACTGCAGAGTGTGCACTCTAGACGGGTGTAGTATATATGGTGTACAGTTAAGTTACTATACTGTTAAGAAGACTTTCAAATTTAGAACAAAGTTTTTATCAACCAGGTAGTAGCCTTCTCTTAATTTACTTCAACTCAGCGGTGATTTTTTTTTCGAGAATCCAAATCAGATCTGAGATGAACTTGATGGATGGGATGAATGAAAAGCGAAAGAAGGGTGTAAGTAAGTGTTGAAGGACGAGCAAGTTAAAAGTAATGATGACTGACAAAGAAGAATGATACGTGTTTGAATGGTGCCCGAGGTGGCTGGGAAGGAATATGATGCATGGCTGGGTGAAGGATGCAGCAAGGATGGGTGGAAGGAGAACAGCCTGGGTGGATGAAACAGAAACTGTATGTGTGCGCAATATATCCTTTGGTTGAAATTCAAATGCAAGTCAAGCACGGATGTATGGCTTACGGTTTCCCAAATAACAGGAAAAGGTTGTTTTCCCGTGAGAAAACGTAAGGTTTGTCCAGATGACAGACATGAAGAAGAATGATTGACATATAGTTTGAATGGATGGATGCCTGGATCATGGTACTATCTGACTCTTAGATAGCATATGTGTATCTAGAGAGAGTAGACGGTCACTGGATGAACTAAGGGTTACTTTGAAGAACATGTAACACCGTACCCGCACGTCCGTTCCAGTGTAGGAAAGGCAAGGAAAAGAAGTTTTAATTTTGTCCGAATACTACCATGAATAGTAGCAGTAGTTTGTATTGCAAGCATAGCATATATCCAGCTATTACGATGGCCACTCACTACCTCTGTTAATAAGTTTAGTAGAACTTGGTCATTCATGTGTGGATGTATAAAAAGCAAAGCACCTAAAGTCATCCCATATGTAAGCAAGTACATACCATGTGCAGTGATAGATAATCAGATTATTTATCTTCTTCGATTTCCTTTTCTAGTATTAATTGGCACTGTAGGTTGAAAGTTAAATTAATTAAGCAGTAGCCCTTGTAACAGAGTATTCTCAGTGCCACCCGTAATAGAAAAGTAAGAGCATCACTACCTGCATGTACTGGACTGGTACAGTAACGCAAGTCTGTCTCACTCATCATGGCGGGCGTCTGTTTTTCTCGGGTGCAAGTTGACTGCGCTGCCATTATGCCGGCTTGCAGACGTAAACGTACCAATTTTGCTAAACAAGAGAGAAGAAGAAGAATAAGATTGGTGTACTGTCATAGTCAACTCTAATGGAGTGAGTCCATAGTGCTCGTAGAATTGATACTAATGCGCATGCGCGGGCGCCCGCGCATGCGCATTTCTCGTGAGAAATGCGCATGCGCTGCCAACCGCGCATGCGCATTAGTATTCGAAATGGCGGCGCGAATCCAGGGACGGCAAGAGGGAGCCCCGGGGACGCGGCGGACAAGGTAAGTGTTTTTAAGAGCTTTCTATCCTTTTATTGAAGTATTTAGGGAGGGCGGGAGGGAGGCGGGTGGCGGCTGGCTACGCGCCGTCTGCGGAGCGCGCGTAGTGCCGCCTGGCTACACCCGCTACGCAAAATGCATAGGAGACGGCACTACGCGCACTCCGTGCAGGGAGCGTAGCTGGCCGCCACCCCTACTCGAGACCCTCCGCAAGGAGCATGCCGACCTGGCCCGAAAAGTGAACAGCAGCCAGCAGTAGGAGGAGACTGTCCCTTGCCCCTTTTTTAAAGACTTCTGGGGGTGGGAATTTGGGAGTTGGGTTTTTTGGACTTTTCACGGACATTCGTTGGGGTTAGGGAGTGGGGGTGGGTTGGGTCTTGCGGGAGATTATTTATGTTAGGGATATAAATATACTTTAAACTTTATCTTAGTATACGTGTTTTTTACTGCTTTTGAGGCTGGTGGGTGGGGTTTTAACAGTAATTTTGTTTTCCTGAAACTTAAGTGGCATCTTGAAGTTGTGTAAGTAATTGCCCAAATGTTTTCAAAACTAAGTGCCTCTCACAGAGTAAGTGAATTCAATAGTCCTAGTACTACCCTCAGTCTCTCGTCTCTCCTAATACTCCATTATACTACCTCCCGCCAAAAGCTTTTAATTTGTGTTTGGAAATAGGGCTAGACACAGGGCTGGCTGCACAGGAAATGGCGATTAGGTTGGCAATCCTGGGCGGATGAAATGTCATCATTGCGGTGGTACTAGTGATGTTACACAGTGGCAGTTGCAGCATATGATAAAAAAAGAAACTGAAACCTTGTTTGTCCTTACCGTAGCATTAGAACGGTACGATAGAGAATATAGCAGGTGACAGTACACTAGAACAGTGCCACAATGTAGCCTAACAAATGGTAAAGTATTGAAAGTATAACTACTACTTGCGTTGAATTTCTTAGACGTTGGCTACTACTACAAGAAATAGTACTGAAGGTGAAGGACACAGCAGCGTAATCATTTGCCACGTCTAGGAGGAGGATGTTCTTCATGATCAATCAAGTTGATGGCGCACATGAAAATCTGCTTTCATTTGCCAATAGTCATGGGTCTGTGTCAAGCTGAGTAAGAATATATCCTCGGATTCCTTCACCAGCCTGTTGCTATGACCTTATCCTCCCCAGCAAGTGTGTGGAATTATTGCTGTCATTTAGTCACACATCAATCAAAACCACACAGCCCGGTGGAAGAGGGTTAGGGTTTGGAAAATGGATGGGAATGGGGGTTTTTGGGGATGTTTTGTTGAGAGGAAAAAAAAAAGCACAGCATGGACAAACAATAATTGAAGATAAACAAATCTTTGGGTACAAAGCTATCCATAAATCTTTTAAGTGACATAAAGGAAGTGCATGCACTACTGCGTGCATAATTACTGAAAAGTAAGTAGTACTTTCGACAACCGTGAATGAAAGAATGCGACAGTACAGGGCTGCATTAATAATTATGCGTTTTCACTTGCCTATCTCTGCACTCAGAGAAACACTTCGTACATTAAATTAGGTTTGAAAAATAGCAGAAGTAAAACCTATGCAATGGCTGTAGGGATGAATTTAGAAGCAGAGATCAAAGAAATGCAGAGTCACACTCATAGAAGTTCACAGCAATAACATTACCTAAAAGATAATTAGAAAAGAACGGATACTGTATCTGTATGTTGTTGTAGTTGTTGAATTTGGGAAGTTGCATACATCCAACCATTCCTCTTATTAGCGGGACTCCTCCATTCCATCTGACGCTCTGTCCATCAATGTTGGTGACTAGAAGACACCCTGTCCACTGCCTGCCTGGCGGATGCTGAATTGCGGCTCGCTAATGTGAAGCCTGACTTCATCCTTTTTTTCCCATTGCACAGGCTGAAACCCGGCCTGTAATTATTGATGGAAAAAGAGGAAGTGATATTAGAACACCACTGACAAATAAATATAAGGTATGTAATCTGTGTAGTGCAAAAAGTCACACTTTGAGTTTCCTAATAGACAGTACAATATTTTTGAAAGTGCGTACTCTGTCTGAGTCTCCTTTTGAAGGATAAATAAGTATGGGCAAATTAATTTAGCGGATCTTTCCTCTCAAGCTAGGTGTATTGTAAACTGTGTTTTAGAACAAAATTAGACCTTCCCAGCAGTGCTCCCAGACCCTTACTAAACCCAGTCGCAAAAATGTAGAAGACCCCAATCAGATCTCAAAAAACGAGGCCTAGTAGAAAATGGTACCAAATGTACTTTGAAAGTAAAGTAGGCCCAAATCCCCCCTTACCCACCATGGATTATATTCAAACCATTCAAGCAAGCAAAAGTATCCATACCCAGCATTGCTCCAAGACTCGCAACCCCCCCCACAACACCAGGAACCCCCACAAACAGCCCCCCGAAAACGGTAGAGTGAGCGAGCGAAATCTCAGAAAATGCAAAAACTTTTTCCCCAGGGATTGTCTCCAAAACACTTTCTTTTGGGTATTAGACCTTCCCAGCAATGGCCCCAGAACTGTCAACCCACCCGGGCGAAAACAAGTTTGACACCCCCAACAAGCCAAAAGGCAAAACCCGGGAAAAGCCAAACGTAGAAAACTTTGGGCCAAATGCGCTCTGCAGCTAGGCCCCAACTCCCCTTTTCCACCATGGATTTCCTGTAAAACAAATGCAATCAACATTAGAATGTGGCAGCAGTGCTCCCAGACCCCAAAACCCACCCCAACAACCTAAAAGCCCCCCAAACAGCACCCCAAAGACAGGCAAGTGAGCAAAAACGCAAAAAAATTTTCACCATGGATTTGGTCCAAAACACTTGATTCCGATATTAGACCTTCCGAGCTATGCCCGCAGACCCCTGAAGCCACCCGCAAAAAAGCAGAACACCCCCAAACAGGCAAAAAGCAAAAATCGGCCTACCTTCAATTCTATCCAAATGCGCTGTGCAGCTAGGCCCTAACTCCCCTTTTCCACCATGGATTTCCTGAAAAACAAATGCAATCAACATTAGACTGTGCCAGCAGTGCTCCTAGACCCCAAAATCCACCCACAAAAACCTGGAAGCCCCCCAAACAGCACCCCAAAGACAGGCAAGTGAGCAACAGCGCAAAAACTTTTTCTGCTCCGATTTTCTCCAAACCACTTTTATCCGGTATTAGACCTTCACAGCAATGCCCCAGACCCGTCAACTCACCCGCTAAGAAGTAGAACACCCCCACAAGTGCAGAGTCTTTCTTCATTGGGCGTAATCCAGCCATCTGCTTTGAGGGAAATAGGAGTCTGGAGGAGGAGGATAGAGGAGCATGTTCTTGTGAACTTGTGAACCTGAGGAATGCAGACTGCGGCAGCTTCAAATCAATAAGCAAATAAGTGAAGACAGTTCTGCTGATGGGCTTGTTTTTGTGATTAGGTGATTAAAGTTTTTTTTATATAGACTTTGCAAAACAAAAAAAGACAGACACACAGGAATAAAAGTGAATAAGGACGAAAAAAAAAGTTAGTGATTCATTGACTCATTTTTAGGGCTTGGTGTCAGGGAAGAAAAGCTCGTCCTCAAACTCTGCGAATTCAGACGGGAGTAGGTCAGTTAACAGAGAAGAACTTCCCTCATCTAAGTTGGTGTCCTCCTCGTCTTCTTCCTGCGTGCATTCTCGTATTTTGTAATCTGGTGGCATGAAGTGCTGATTCATCTTGATCATTGTTAACCTCTCCACATTTTTGGGTGAGAGGCGGGTCCTTTTGGAAGTTACAATGCCACCAGCAGCACTGAAAACACGTTCAGAAGATACGCTTGGGAGTTGGCAAGACAAGTAATTTATAGCCAGGTTGGTGATCTCTGGCCACACATCTCTTTTACCATGCCAATACGCCAATGAGTCAGGATGAACATAGACCTCTGTTGAGTCATTCACATAGGCCTGCAACATCGACTCAAAGGTTCTCCAGGGTTCCTCCACTTTGCTTACTTTTTTCTGGGACCTTTTGAGAAGCAAACCCCAGCTGAGTTAGCCAATCCTCTTCTTCACACTATATTACTGTAGTGTCTGGTGCATTTGATATGGTTGCTGGTGTCGTTAATGGGTGAGAGGGAAAATCACTCTTTTCTGCCACAGCCACAGATGCAGAAGTGGATTTTTTTGACTCCGGATGGCCTGCTGACGCTGATGCACTGCCTTTTCCTTCAATTTCCTGCCGCTCTCTTTCAAACCGAGTGGCTGACACAGCTAGCCAATGTTTGTACTTTGTAACATCTGCGTCATCAAAAGGAAAGAATACTCTGCCTGCCACTGTCTTTTTGTACTGTGGATCCAGAATAGTAGCAGAAATGTAATGCTGTTCTGTGTGGATCTTTTCAAGACGTTCATCGCAAAGTAGGCGCTGTAATAACTTCTCCGCCAACTCAAATGCTTCTTGCTGTCCATCTTTTTGAAACATAGAAGACACCGCCTTCAGTTGGTGCTCTAGCATGCGCAACAATGGGATAGCTTTTCCCAAATTACAGTCCTCCCTGCTGACTGCACGTGTGAAGACCTCAAAAGGACGAAGCATGTCTGTCAGGCTTTTAACTAGCTGCCATTGCTCCACCTGTATCCTCAGGTCAATCATAGGTGTACCCAGTTTAAAGAAATACTGATCGACTACCGCATACTGCTCATACAGATGCTCAAGCATGTAGAAGGTCGAGTTCCAACGTGTTACCACCTACTGGATGAGTGCTTTCACTGGCAGTTTACGTTCATGTTGCAGGCACCTCAGCTGCTTCCGGGCCATAAATAAATGGTTGAAATGTGTGCACATTCTTCGGCAGGTGGTCAGTAACTCGTAGACTGGACTTTCTACACTCAAGAATTTTTTAACAACCAGGTTTATACAGTGCGCCAAACACGGTACTCTGAAAAAGTTACCCTTATCCATGGCCTTAACTACATTGGCGCCATTATCCGTGGAAACATAACCAATCATGCGTTTTCTTGGGGACAGCCATTGAAAGACCTTTGTGTTAAACTCATGCAAAATGTTTTCTCCGGTATGATTTTTCTCCATGGCAAACACGGCTAGTGTTGCATGTTTCCGAGCAGCTTTATAAACTTTGTCCGTGTCAACACCTGCGTTTACCTTTGCTGTAACCCCTGAAAAAGAGACCCAGTGTGCAGTGATGCACGTGTAATCAAGGGCTTGGCAACTGGTCAACATGTCTGTTGTCAGATGTATAGTGTGAACAGCACTCTTCTGCATAGCTGCCCCAATCACCTCCAGCACATCTTCATGAAGTGCTGGAACTGCAACTCTGGCAAAATAGAACCGGCTAGGAACCTTCCATTTCAGGCAGAGTGTTGCCACCATTTCAAGAAAACCCACCCCTTCCACAAAAGAAAAAGGGAGAAGGTCCAGCGCTAGCATTTTAGCCAGCTTAGTGTTATACAGACGCGCCATTGGGTGGTTGCGTTCAAATGGTGCATCTGAAAACAGCATGCTTCTAATGGTGGGCTGGACCATTTTACGGGATGATAATGACTTCTTCGACCCAGTTACGCTCAGTGATGATGAACTTGTTCGCATTGGTGTCTCACTCTCTCCCACACTCTTAGTGTGGCTCATATATCTTGCAGGGTGTGTGCTGCTGACAGGGGTACTGGGTGTAACTGAAGAAATGTTTGACACTTCTTCCTCCTCATCATCATCAGATGAAACATCAACGGATACAATTTGTTGACTTGCAATTCGGGCTGCCTTGATCTCCCTTAGGTGCGCATGCCATTTGACAGTGTGCTGTCTCTCAAGATGACCTCACTGGCCTCCGGTACCATAGTTGGTACCAAGCTTACCACGACTAACTCGAACCTTACAAATGGTACAAATGGCTATGTTTTCCCTTGTTGGGCTAACACTAAAGAAGTCCCAAACTGCGGACTTCAAGGGGTACATGCATCATTCATACATTTTGCATTTCTTAATTTGCGAAAAATACCAAATCGCAAATTAAGAATTGCAAAATGGTATGCATAATTTTTTTGGCTTTTCATTTGGAAATCGGTAAAAATCGCAATTTTTACCGAATTCCAAATAAGTAGCGAATTCCTAAGTGCATTTTCGCAATTCCCATTGATTCCTATGGGCCAAAAGGCCCATAGGAGTCAATGGGAAGGCATTTCGAAATTCGCAATTTGTTGATGCATTCCAAGGGTGCAGGGGGGGTCCAAAGGACCCCCCCCTGCACCCCTGAAATGCATTTGAAAGTGCATGTTTCACACACACATGTCCTAAGGACATGTGTGTCTGTAACATGACAGTGTAAAAAATGATTTTTTTTGCATTTTGAAACATTTTCGCAAATTACCACGAGGGTCAATCTCGTGCTAATTTGCACTTCCAATTTCAGAATTCGCATTTTTTTTTAAATTGATGCATTGCATTTAAGGAATCGCACAAATGCGATTCCTTAAATGCATTCGCATTTTTTAGAAATGCAAAAAAATGTGAATTCTGAAAAATAGTTTGATGCATCCCAAAAACGTATTTAGGAAGTGCAAACGGCCAAATTTACCGATTCGCACCGTTTGCACTTCCTAAATAGGTTGATGCATGTGCCCCTAAATGTCTGTGGGGGGGCGGAGGAGGCGATACTGGGAATTCTAATGCCAGATGAAGTGGAGGATGTGTGTTGCTGAAATTTACTACGTTGTGCACTTACAGCACCACTAATTGAGGAAATGGAGGTCGAGGTGGATGGAGGTCCCTTCTGGCGAGAAAATATGGAAGCTGTAGGTGGTGGTGTACTAGTTAACTGCATTGGTGGTGGTCCCATTGACACGTCACCAACATCACGCTCAGCAGCATTTCGGGATAGGGTAAAAATGTCTGTTTGCTGCATGCCCGCTGAGGCTGGAGTGAAGTCTATTATGACTGCGTCGTCGTCGTGAGAGTCTTCTTCAGCAGGAGTATACGCCACTTCTTGTTCAGCGTCATCATCATACTCCATAACTACGAGACTTTCGGGGACCTTCCCTTTAGGCTTAGCTACCTTTTTCAGATCATGGTGTGCCTCACTCTCAGACGGCACTGGTGGTTCCCAATTTTCATCCATATCATCAGAAGGAAGGAGGCTTGAGGAAGATGTAGACACCATCCTTGATCTTTTCCTTGCTGGGGATCTGGAAGACAATGAATCATCAGGAGGAGTGGCTTCCTCAAATGATACCTCGGCTTGAATGTCGATTTCCTGATGTGCCCCTACTTCGGGAGGAACAACTATTGTGGGCACCTGTGCCGCTCCATGCACCTCTGCTTGCGCCTCTCCTTGAGCCGCCTCTTCTTCCACATGTACTTGGGGTTGTACTTGCACATGTGGTTGTTGTTGCAGCTGTGGTTGTTGAACACTCGTCAGATGAGTTACAACAACCTGTGTTGATTGAAGGATTCTGCTACTTTCTTGCGATGAGCCAACATCACTGATCGATGGTGATTGAACAACTATACTGGCTGCCTCTGCAGCACTCAAGGGCTTGGACCTAAGTTGCCGTGGTGGTGGTGGCACTGAGCCCAATGGAGCAGAGGTGCTGCTCCCAGCTTGGTCCCCAGCAGACCCTGCTGCTGCTGCAGGCGTACTTTTTTTCCCAAAAAATACGGCGGCCGGCACACCAGTCTTCTTAGTAACAGCAGGCCACAGTTGCACAAGTTGCAGAGTTGTCTGTGGCCACACGTGACGTTGTGCTGCACACACCGCAGCAGGACATGTTCCTGGCACTGATGAGCAACAATGAGGCTGATGATTCATCTTTTTGCACCTAAAAGCAAAGGAAGCCAGAGGAACATCAGTTAAATAAATGTTGCATATGTAGCGCTTCGATTAATAGTTTGCAAGCAAGCATTATTATTATTCCCACCCCCTAAAATGGAAAGACCAATAAAATGCACCACTGACAGAGTACCCCTGGGCATAATGGATGAAAGCATGGCAGACTGGGTGCAGGCCTATGGCACAACAAACCACACTGCCTGGTTTCAAAATGGCCCCTAGACCTTCACCCACATGGCCAGGCCCTGCCTGGACCAGGCCTCAAAATGGCCCCCACCCACATGGACAGGCTCCAACACCACCCCAAAAAATCGAAAAACACATAAAAATCACCACAATCCAATGCCATTCATGCCCTCAATGATGTTTACATTCAAGACACCCCACAGAAAGACTAGGCCCATGCACCACTGAGTAACCCTGGGCATAATGGATGAAAGCAAGGCACATTGGATGCAGGCCTATGGCACAAAGCACACTGCCTGGCTTCAAAATGGCCCCCTGACCCCCACCACATGGCCAGGCCCTGCCTGTACCAGTCCTCAAAATGGCCCCCACCCACATGGCCATGCCCCATCAACATCCCAAAAAATCGAAAAACACATAAAAATCACCACAATCCAATGCCATCCATGCCGTCAATGATGTTTACATTCAAGACACCCCACAGAAAGACTAGGCCCATGCACCACTGAGTACCCCTGGGCATAATGGATGAAAGCATGGCAGACTGGGTGCAGGCCTATGGCACAACAAAGCACACTGCCTGGCTTCAAAATGGCCCCTAGACCCCCACCACATGGCCAGGTCCTGCCTGTACCAGTCCTCAAAATAGCCCCCACCCACATGGACAGGCCCCATCACAACCCCAAAAAGTAAAAAAACACACATAAATCACCACAATCCAATGCCATCCATGCCCTCCATGATATTTACATTAAAGAGGCCCCACAGAAAGACTCAGTCCATGCACCACTGAGTACCCCTGGGCAAAAGGCCCCAACAACAGCCCAAAACCGAAAAACACACAAAAATCACCACAATCCAATGCCATCCATGCCCTCAATCATGTTCAAATTCAAGACACCCCACAGAAAGACTAGGCCCATGCACCACTGAGTACCCCTGGGCAAAAGGCCCCAACAACAGCCAAAAAATAAAAAAACACACAAAAATCACCACAATCCAATGCCATCCATGCCCTAAATCATGTTGAAATTCAACAAAACAGTTGTATCATGCACCC